>NW_027066966.1:0-16181 GCF_032884065.1 Artemia franciscana | reverse complement strand
GTCTAATATCTTCGTTTTTTGAACATAGGTAGCTATTACCCTCGAAAACTAAAACTTTTGACATAGGAAAAGAGCCTTTAATCACATTCTTTACCATGTGCAATCATAAAATTGTCTAATATCTTCATTTTTTCCACAGACAAAGCTATTACCCCGAAAACTAAAACTTTTGACATAGGAAAAGAGCCTTTAATCACATTCTTTACCATTTGCAATCATAAAATAGTCTAATATTTCAATTTTTTCAACATACGTAGCTATTACCCTCGAAAACTAAAACTTTTGAAATAGGAAAAGAGCCTTTAATCACATTCTTTACCATGTGCAATCATAAAATAGTCTAATATCTTCATTTTTTCCACAGACAAAGCTCTTACCCCCGAAAACTAAAACTTTTGACATAGGAAAAGAGCCTTTAATCACATTCTTTACCATGTGCAATCATAAAATAGTCTAATATCTATTACTTTTCAACATACGTAGCTATTACCCTCGAAAACTAAAACTTTTGACATAGGAAAAGAGCCTTTAATCACATTCTTTACCATTTGCAATCATAAAATTGTCTAATATCTTCATTTTTTCAACATACGTAGCTATTACCCTCGAAAACTAAAACTTTTGACATAGGAAAAGAGCCTTTAATCACATTCTTTACCATTTGCAATCATAAAATAGTCTAATATCTTCATTTTTTCAACATTCGTAGCTATTATCCTCGAAAACTAAAACTTTTGAAATAGGAAAAGAGCCTTTAATCACATTCTTTACCATGTGCAATCATAAAATAGTCTAATATCTTCATTTTTTCAACATACGTAGCTATTACCCTCGAAAACTAAAACTTTTGAAATAGGAAAAGAGCCTTTAATCACATTCTTTACCATGTACAATCATAAAATAGTCTAATATCTTCATTTTTTCAACATACGTTTCTATTATCCTCGAAAACTAAAACTTTTGAAATAGGAAAAGAGCCTTTAATCACATTCTTTACCATTTGCAATCATAAAATAGTCTAATATCTTCATTTTTTCAACATACGTAGCTATTACCCTCGAAAACTAAAACTTTTGAAATAGGAAAAGAGCCTTTAATCACATTCTTTACCATTTGCAATCATAAAATAGTCTAATATCTTCATTTTTTCAACATACGTAGCTATTACCCTCGAAAACTAAAGCTTTTTGAAATAGGAAAAGAGCCTTTAATCACATTCTTTACCATGTGCAATCATAAAATAGTCTAATATCTTCATTTTTTCCACAGACCTAGCTATTACCCTCGAAAACTAAAACTTTTGAAATAGGAAAAGAGCCTTTAATCACATTCTTTACCATTTGCAATCATAAAATAGTCTATTATCTTCATTTTTTCAACATACGTAGCTATTACCCTCAAAAACTAAAACTTTTGAAATAGGAAAAGAGCCTTTAATCACATTCTTTACCATGTGCAATCATAAAATAGTCTAATATCTTCATTTTTTCAACATACGTAGCTATTACCCTCGAAAACTAAAACTTTTGACATAGGAAAAGAGCCTTTAATCACATTCTTTACCATTTGCAATCATAAAATAGTCTAATATCTTCATTTTTTCAACATACGTAGCTATTACCCTCGAAAACTAAAACTTTTGAAATAGGAAAAGAGCCTTTAATCACATTCTTTACCATTTGCAATCATAAAATAGTCTAATATCTTCATTTTTTCAACATACGTAGCTATTACCCTCGAAAACTAAAACTTTTGAAATAGGAAAAGAGCCTTTAATCACATTCTTTACCATTTGCAATCATAAAATAGTCTAATATCTTCATTTTTTCAACATACGAAGCTATTACCCTCGAAAACTAAAACTTTTGAAATAGGAAAAGAGCCTTTAATCACATTCTTTACCATTTGCAATCATAAAATAGTCTAATATCTTCATTTTTTCAACATACATAGCTATTACCCTCGAAAACTAAAACTTTTGAAATAGGAAAAGAGCCTTTATCACATTCTTTACCATGTGCAATCATAAAATAGTCTAATATCTTCATTTTTTCAACAGACCTAGCTATTACCCTCGAAAACTAAAACTTTTGAAATAGGAAAAGAGCCTTTAATCACATTCTTTACCATTTGTAATCATAAAATAGTCTAATATCTTCATTTTTTCAACATACATAGCTATTACCCTCGAAAACTAAAACTTTTGAAATAGGAAAAGAGCCTTTAATCACATTCTTTACCATGTGCAATCATAAAATTGTCTAATATCTTCATTTTTTCAACATACGTAGCTATTACCCTCGAAAACTAAAACTTTTGAAATAGGAAAAGAGCCTTTAATCACATTCTTTACCATGTGCAATCATAAAATAGTCTAATATCTTCATTTTTTCAACATACGTAGCTATTACCCTCGAAAACTAAAACTTTTGACATAGGAAAAGAGCCTTTAATCACATTCTTTACCATGTGCAATCATAAAATAGTCTAATATCTTCTTTTTTCAACATACGTAGCTATTACCCTCGAAAACTAAAACTTTTGAAATAGGAAAAGAGCCTTTAATCACATTCTTTACCATGTGCAATCATAAAATAGTCTAATATCTTCATTTTTTAAACATACGTAGCTATTACCCTCGAAAACTAAAACTTTTGGACATAGGAAAAGAGCCTTTAATCACATTCTTTACCATTTGCAATCATAAATAGTCTAATATCTTCATTTTTTCAACATACGTAGCTATTACCCTCGAAAACTAAAACTTTTGAAATAGGAAAAGAGCCTTTAATCACATTCTTTACCATGTGCAATCATAAAATAGTCTAATATCTTCATTTTTGAAACATACGTAGCTATTACCCTCGAAAACTAAAACTTTTGAAATAGGAAAAGAGCCTTTAATCACATTCTTTACCATGTGCAATCATAAAAAAGTCTAATATCTTCATTTTTTCAACATATGTAGCTATTACCCTCGAAAACTAAAACTTTTGAAATAGGAAAAGAGCCTTTAATCACATTCTTTACCATGTGCAATCATAAAATTGTCTAATATCTTCATTTTTTCCACAGACAAAGCTCTTACCCCCGAAAACTAAAACTTTTGACATAGGAAAAGAGCCTTTAATCACATTCTTTACCATGTTGCAATCATAAAATAGTCTAATATCTTCATTTTTTCAACATACGTAGCTATTACCCTCGAAAACTAAAACTTTTGAAATAGGAAAAGAGCCTTTAATCACATTCTTTACCATTTGCAATCATAAAATAGTCTAATATCTTCATTTTTTCAACAACGTAGCTATTACCCTCGAAAACTAAAACTTTTGACATAGGAAAAGAGCCTTTAATCACATTCTTTACCATGTGCAATCATAAAATAGTCTAATATCTTCATTTTTTCAACATACGTAGCTATTACCCTCGAAAACTAAAACTTTTGCATAGGAAAAGAGCCTTTAATCACATTCTTTACCATTTGCAATCATAAAATAGTCTAATATCTTCATTTTTTCAACATACGTAGCTATTACCCTCGAAAACTAAAACTTTTGACATAGGAAAAGAGCCTTTAATCACATTCTTTACCATTTGCAATCATAAAATAGTCTAATATCTTCATTTTTTCAACATACATAGCTATTACCCTCGAAAACTAAAACTTTTGAAATAGGAAAAGAGCCTTTAATCACATTCTTTACCATGTGCAATCATAAAATTGTCTAATATCTTCATTTTTTCAACATACGTAGCTATTACCCTCGAAAACTAAAACTTTTGAAATAGGAAAAGAGCCTTTAATCACATTCTTTACCATTTGCAATCATAAAATAGTCTAATATCTTCATTTTTTCAACATTCGTTTCTATTACCCTCGAAAACTAAAACTTTTGAAATAGGAAAAGAGCCTTTAATCACATTCTTTACCATGTGCAATCATAAAATAGTCTAATATCTTCATTTTTTCCACAGACATAGCTATTACCCTCGAAAACTAAAACTTTTGAAATAGGAAAAGAGCCTTTAATCACATTCTTTACCATTTGCAATCATAAAATAGTCAATATCTTCATTTTTTCAACATACGTAGCTATTACCCTCGAAAACTAAAACTTTTGAAATAGGAAAAGAGCCTTTAATCACATTCTTTACCATTTGCAATCATAAAATAGTCTAATATCTTCATTTTTTCCACAGACCTAGCTATTACCCTCGAAAACTAAAACTTTTGAAATAGGAAAAGAGCCTTTAATCACATTCTTTACCATTTGCAATCATAAAATAGTCTAATATCTTCATTTTTTCAACATACGTAGCTATTACCCTCGAAAACTAAAACTTTTGAAATAGGAAAAGAGCCTTTAATCACATTCTTTACCATTTGCAATCATAAAATAGTCTAATATCTTCATTTTTTCAACATACGTAGCTATTACCCTCGAAAACTAAAACTTTTGAAATAGGAAAAGAGCCTTTAATCACATTCTTTACCATTTGCAATCATAAAATAGTCTAATATCTTCATTTTTTCAACATACATAGCTATTACCCTCGAAAACTAAAACTTTTGAAATAGGAAAAGAGCCTTTAATCACATTCTTTACCATGTGCAATCATAAAATAGTCTAATATCTTCATTTTTTCCACAGACTAGCTATTACTCTCGAAAACTAAAACTTTTGAAATAGGAAAAGAGCCTTTAATCACATTCTTTACCATTTGCAATCATAAAATAGTCTAATATCTTCATTTTTTCAACATACGTAGCTATTACCCTCGAAAACTAAAACTTTTGAAAATAGGAAAAGAGCCTTTGATCACATTCTTTACCATGTGCAATCATAAAATAGTCTAATATCTTCATTTTTCAACATACGTAGCTATTACCCTCGAAAACTAAAACTTTTGAAATAGGAAAAGAGCCTTTAATCACATTCTTTACCATTTGCAATCATAAAATAGTCTAATATCTTCATTTTTTCAACATACGAAGCTATTACCCTCGAAAACTAAAACTTTTGAAATAGGAAAAGAGCCTTTAATCACATTCTTTACCATTTGCAATCATAAAATAGTCTAATATCTTCATTTTTTCAACATACTTAGCTATTACCCTCGAAAACTAGAACTTTTGAAATAGGAAAAGAGCCTTTAATCACATTCTTTACCATGTGCAATCATAAAATTGTCTAATATCTTCATTTTTTCCACAGACTAGCTATTACCCTCGAAAACTAAAACTTTTGAAATAGGAAAAGAGCCTTTAATCACATTCTTTACCATTTGTAATCATAAAATAGTCTAATATCTTCATTTTTTCAACATACATAGCTATTACCCTCGAAAACTAAAACTTTTGAAATAGGAAAAGAGCCTTTAATCACATTCTTTACCATGTGCAATCATAAAATAGTCTAATATCTTCATTTTTTCAACATACGTAGCTATTACCCTCGAAAACTAAAACTTTTGAAATAGGAAAAGAGCCTTTAATCACATTCTTTACCATGTGCAATCATAAAATAGTCTAATATCTTCATTTTTTCAACATACGTAGCTATTACCCTCGAAAACTAAAACTTTTGACATAGGAAAAGAGCCTTTAATCACATTCTTTACCATTTGCAATCATAAAATAGTCTAATATCTTCTTTTCTTCAACATACGTAGCTATTACCCTCGAAAACTAAAACTTTTGAAATAGGAAAAGAGCCTTTAATCACATTCTTTACCATGTGCAATCATAAAATAGTCTAATATCTTCATTTTTTAAACATACGTAGCTATTACCCTCGAAAACTAAAACTTTTGAAATAGGAAAAGAGCCTTTAATCACATTCTTTACCATTTGCAATCATAAAATAGTCTAATATCTTCATTTTTTCAACATACGTAGCTATTACCCTCGAAAACTAAAACTTTTGAAATAGGAAAAGAGCCTTTAATCACATTCTTTACCATGTGCAATCATAAAATTGTCTAATATCTTCATTTTTCCACAGACAAAGCTATTACCCTCGAAAACTAAAACTTTTGACATAGGAAAAGAGCCTTTAATCACATTCTTTACCATGTGCAATCATAAAAAAGTCTAATATCTTCATTTTTTCAACATACGTAGCTATTACCCTCGAAAACTAAAACTTTTGAAATAGGAAAAGAGCCTTTAATCACATTCTTTACCATGTCCAATCATAGAATTGTCTAATATCTTCATTTTTTCCACAGACAAAGCTCTTACCCCCGAAAACTAAAACTTTTGACATAGGAAAAGAGCCTTTAATCACATTCTTTACCATGTGCAATCATAAAATTGTCTAATATCTTCATTTTTTCAACATACGTAGCTATTACCCTCGAAAACTAAAACTTTTGACATAGGAAAAGAGCCTTTAATCACATTCTTTATCATTTGCAATCATAAAATAGTCTAATATCTTCATTTTTTCAACATACGTAGCTATTACCCTCGAAAACTAAAACTTTTGACATAGGAAAAGAGCCTTTAATCGCATTCTTTACCATTTGCAATCATAAAATAGTCTAATATCTTCATTTTTTCAACATACATAGCTATTACCCTCGAAAACTAAAACTTTTGAAATACGAAAAGAGCCTTTAATCACATTCTTTACCATGTGCAATCATAAAATAGTCTAATATCTTCATTTTTTCAACATACGTAGCTATTACCCTCGAAAACTAAAACTTTTGAAATAGGAAAAGAGCCTTTAATCACATTCTTTACCATGTACAATCATAAAATAGTCTAATATCTTCATTTTTACAACATACGTTTCTATTATCCTCGAAAACTAAAACTTTTGAAATAGGAAAAGAGCCTTTAATCACATTCTTTACCATGTGCAATCATAAAATTGTCTAATATCTTCATTTTTTCAACAGACATAGCTATTACCCTTGAAAACTAAAACTTTTGAAATAGGAAAAGAGCCTTTAATCACATTCTTTACCATTTGCAATCATAAAATAGTCCAATATCTTCATTTTTTCAACATACGTAGCTATTACCCTCGAAAACTAAAGCTTTTGAAATAGGAAAAGAGCCTTTAATCACATTCTTTACCATGTGCAATCATAAAATAGTCTAATATCTTCATTTTTTCCACAGACCTAGCTATTACCCTCGAAAACTAAAACTTTTGAAATAGGAAAAGAGCCTTTAATCACATTCTTTACCATTTGCAATCATAAAATAGTCTATTATCTTCATTTTTTCAACATACGTAGCTATTACCCTAAAAAACTAAAACTTTTGAAATAGGAAAAGAGCCTTTAATCACATTCTTTACCATTTGCAATCATAAAATAGTCTAATATCTTCATTTTTTCAACATACGTAGCTATTACCCTCGAAAACTAAAACTTTTGAAATAGGAAAAGAGCCTTTAATCACATTCTTTACCATTTGCAATCATAAGATAGTCTAATATCTTCATTTTTTCAACATACATAGCTATTACCCTCGAAAACTAAAGCTTTTGAAATAGGAAAAGAGCCTTTAATCACATTCTTTACCATGTGCAATCATAAAATAGTCTAATATCTTCATTTTTTCCACAGACCTAGCTATTACCCTCGAAAACTAAAACTTTTGAAATAGGAAAAGAGCCTTTAATCACATTCTTTACCATTTGCAATCATAAAATAGTCTATTATCTTCATTTTTTCAACATACGTAGCTATTACCCTCGAAAACTAAAACTTTTGAAAAAGGAAAAGAGCCTTTAATCACATTCTTTACCATGTGCAATCATAAAATAGTCTAATATCTTCATTTATTCAACATACGTAGCTATTACCCTCGAAAACTAAAACTTTTGAAATAGGAAAAGAGCTTTTAATCACATTCTTTGCCATGTGCAATCATAAAATTGTCTAATATCTTCATTTTTTCAACAGACAAAGCTCTTACCCCCGAAAACTAAAACTTTTGACATAGGAAAAGAGCCTTTAATCACATTCTTTACCATTTGCAATCATAAAATAGTCTAATATCTTCATTTTTTCAACATACGTAGCTGTTACCTTCGAAAACTAAAACTTTTGAAATAGGAAAAGAGCCTTTAATCACATTCTTTACCATTTGCAATCATAAAATAGTCTAATATCTTCATTTTTTCAACATACGTAGCTATTACCCTCGAAAACTAAAACTTTTGAAAAAGGAAAAGAGCCTTTAATCACATTCTTTACCATGTGCAATCATAAAATTGTCTAATATCTTAATTTTTTCAACATACTTAGCTATTACCCTCGAAAACTAAAACTTTTGAAATAGGAAAAGAGCCTTTAATCACATTCTTTACCATTTGCAATCACAAAATAGTCTAATATCAATCATAAAATAGTCTAATACCTTCATTTTCACATACGTAGCTGTTACCCTCGAAAACTAAAACTTTTGAAATAGAAAAAGAGCCTTTAATCACATTCTTTACCATTTGCAATCATAAAATAGTCTAATATCTTCATTTTTTCAACATACGTAGCTATTACCCTCGAAAACTATAACTTTTGAAATAGGAAAAAAGCTTTTATTCACATTCTTTACCATTTGCAATCATAAAATAGTCTAACATCTTCATTTTTTCAACATACGTAGCTATTACCCTCTACGTATGTTGAAAAAATGAAGACATTAGACTATTTTATGATTGCAAATGGTAAAGAATGTGATTAAAGGCTCTTTTCCTATTTCAAAAGTTTTAGTTTTCGAGGGTAATAGCTTTTTCTGTGGAAAAAATGTAGATATTAGACAATTTCATGATTGCACATGGTAAAGAATGTGATTAAAGGCTCTTTTCCTATTTCAAAAGTTTTAGTTTTCGAGGGTAGTAGCTACATATGTTGAAAAAATGAAGATATTAGACTATTTTATGATTGCAAATGGTAAAGAATATGATTAAAAGCTCTTTTCCTATTTCAAAAGTTTTAGTTTTCGAGGGTAATAGCTGCGTATGTTGAAAAAATGAAGATATTAGACTATTTTATGATTGCACATGGTAAAGAATGTGATTAAAGGCTCTTTTCCTATGTCAAAAGTTTTAGTTTTCGAGGGTAATAGCTTTGTCTGTGGAAAAAATGAAGATATTAGACAATTTTTATGATTGCACATGGTAGAGAATGTGATTAAAGGCTCTTTTCTTATTTCAAAAGTTTAAGTTTTCGAGGGTAATAGCTACGTATGTTGAAAAAATGAAGATATTAGACTATTTTATGATTGCACATGGTAAAGAATGTGATTAAAGGCTGTTTTCCTATTTCAAAAGTTTTAGTTTTCGAGGGTAATAGCTATGTTTGTTGAAAAAATAAAGATATTAGACTATTTTATGATTGCACATGGTAAAGAATGTGATTAAAGGCTCTTTTCCTATGTCAAAAGTTTTAGTTTTCGAGGGTAATAGCTACGTATGTTGAAAAAATGAAGATATTAGACTATTTTATGATTGCAAATGGTAAAGAATGTGATTAAAGGCTCTTTTCCTATTCCAAAAGTTTTAGTTTTCCAGGGTAATAGCTTTGTCTGTGGAAAAAATGAAGATATTAGACAATTTTATGATTGCACATGGTAAAGAATGTGATTAAAGGCTCTTTTCCTATGTCAAAAGTTTTAGTTTTCGAGGGTAATAGCTTTGTCTGTGGAAAAAATGAAGATATTAGACAATTTTATGATTGCACATGGTAAAGAATGTGATTAAAGGCTCTTTTCCTATTTCAAAAGTTTTAGTTTTTGAGGGTAATAGCTACGTATGTTGAAAAAATGAAGATATTAGACTATTTTATGATTGCAAATGGTAAAGAATATGATTAAAGGCTCTTTTCCTATGTCAAAAGTTTTAGTTTTCGAGGGTAATAGCTTTGTCTGTGGAAAAAATGAAGATATTAGACAATTTTATGATTGCACATGGTAAAGAATGTGATTAAAGGCTCTTTTCCTATTTCCAAAGTTTTTGTTTTCGAGGGTAATAGCTAGGTCTGTGGAAAAATGAAGATATTAGACTATTTTATGATTGCAAATGGTAAAGAATATGATTAAAGGCTCTTTTCCTATGTCAAAAGTTTTAGTTTTCGAGGGTAATAGCTTTGTCTGTGGAAAAAATGAAGATATTAGACAATTTTATGATTGCACATGGTAAAGAATGTGATTAAAGGCTCTTTTCCTATTTCAAAAGTTTTAGTTTTCGAGGGTAGTAGCTACATATGTTGAAAAAATGAAGATGTTAGACTATTTTATGATTGCAAATGGTAAAGAATATGATTAAAGGCTCTTTTCCTATTTCAAAAGTTTTAGTTTTCGACGGTAATAGCTGCGTATGTTGAAAAAATGAAGATATTAGACTATTTTATGATTGCACATGGTAAAGAATATGATTAAAGGCTCTTTTCCTATGTCAAAAGTTTTAGTTTTCGAGGGTAATAGCTTTGTCTGTGGAAAAAATGAAGATATTAGACAATTTTATGATTGTACATGGTAGAGAATGTGATTAAAGGCTCTTTTCCTATTTCAAAAGTTTAAGTTTTCGAGGGTAATAGCTACGTATGTTGAAAAAATGAAGATATTAGACTATTTTATGATTGCACATGGTAAAGAATGTGATTAAAGGCTCTTTTCCTATTTCAAAAGTTTTAGTTTTCGAGGGTAATAGCTACGTATGTTGAAAAAATAAAGATATTAGACTATTTTATGATTGCAAATGGTAAAGAATGTGATTAAAGGCTCTTTTCCTATTTCAAAAGTTTTAGTTTTCGAGGGTAATAGCTAGGTCTGTGGAAAAAATGAAGATATTCGACTATTTTATGATTGCAAATGGTAAAGAATGTGATTAAAGGCTCTTTTCCTATTTCAAAAGTTTTAGTTTTCGAGGGTAATAGCTACGTATGTTGAAAAAATGAAGATAGTAGACTATTTTATGATTGCAAATGGTAAAGAATGTGATTAAAGGCTCTTTTCCTATTTCAAAAGTTTTAGTTTTCGAGGGTAATAGCTAGGTCTGTGGAAAAATGAAGATATTAGATTATTTTATGATTGCACATGGTAAAGAATGTGATTAAAGGCTCTTTTCCTATTTCAAAAGTTTTAGTTTTCGAGGTTAATAGCTACGTATGTTGAAAAAATGAAGATATTAGACTATTTTATGATTGCAAATGGTAAAGAATGTGATTAAAGGCTCTTTTCCTATTTCAAAAGTTTTAGTTTTCGAGGGTAATAGCTACGTATGTTGAAAAAATGAAGATATTAGACAATTCTATCATTGCACATGGTAAAGAATGTTATTAAAGGCTCTTTTCCTATTTCAAAAGTTTTAGTTTTCGAGGGTAATAGCTACGTATGTTGAAAAAATGAAGATATTAGACTATTTTATGATTGCACATGGTAAAGAATGTGATTAAAGGCTCTTTTCCTATTTCAAAAGTTTTAGTTTTCGAGGGTAATAGCTACGTATGTTGAAAAAATGAAGATATTAGACAATTCTATCATTGCACATGGTAAAGAATGTTATTAAAGGCTCTTTTCCTATTTCAAAAGTTTTAGTTTTAGAGGGTAATAGCTACGTATGTTGAAAAAATGAAGATATTAGACTATTTTATGATTGCACATGGTAAAGAATGTGATTAAAGGCTCTTTTCCTTTTTCAAAAGTTTTAGTTTTCGAGGGTAATAGCTACGTATGTTGAAAAAATGAAGATATTAGACTATTTTATGATTGCAAATGGTAAAGAATGTGATTAAAGGCTCTTTTCCTATTTCAAAAGTTTTAGTTTTCGAGGGTAATAGCTTTGTCTGTGGAAAAAATGAAGATATTAGACAATTTTATGATTGCACATGGTAAAGAATGTGATTAAAGGCTCTTTTCCTATTTCAAAAGTTTTAGTTTTCGAGGGTAGTAGCTACGTATGTTGAAAAAATGAAGATATTAGACTATTTTATGATTGCAAATGGTAAAGAATATGATTAAAAGCTCTTTTCCTATTTCAAAAGTTTTAGTTTTCGAGGGTAATAGCTGCGTATGTTGAAAAAATGAAGATATTAGACTATTTTATGATTGCACATGGTAAAGAATGTGATTAAAGGCTCTTTTCCTATGGCAAAAGTTTTAGTTTTCGAGGGCAATAGCTTTGTCTGTGGAAAAAATGAAGATATTAGACAATTTTATGATTGCACATGGTAGAAAATGTGATTAAAGGCTCTTTTCCTATTTCAAAAGTTTAAGTTTTCGAGGGTAATAGCTACGTATGTTGAAAAAATGAAGATATTAGACTATTTTATGATTGCACATGGTAAAGAATGTGATTAAAGGCTCTTTTCCTATTTCAAAAGTTTTAGTTTTCGAGGGTAATAGCTATGTTTGTTGAAAAAATGAAGATATTAGACTCTTTTATGATTGCACATGGTAAATAATGTGATTAAAGGCTCTTTTCCTATGTCAAAAGTTTTAGTTTTCGAGGGTAATAGCTACGTATGTTGAAAAAATGAAGATATTAGACTATTTTATGATTGCACATGGTAAATAATGTGATTAAAGGCTCTTTTCCTATGTCAAATGTTTTAGTTTTCGAGGGTAATAGCTACGTATGTTGAAAAAATGAAGATATTAGACTATTTTATGATTGCAAATGGTAAAGAATGTGATTAAAGGCTCTTTTCCTATTCCAAAAGTTTTAGTTTTCCAGGGTAATAGCTTTGTCTGTGGAAAAAATGAAGATATTAGACAATTTTATGATTGCACATGGTAAAGAATGTGATTAAAGGCTCTTTTCCTATTTCAAAAGTTTTAGTTTTCGAGGGTAGTAGCTACATATGTTGAAAAAATGAAGATATTAGACTATTTTATGATTGCAAATGGTAAAGAATATGATTAAAAGCTCTTTTCCTATTTCAAAAGTTTTAGTTTTCGTGGGTAATAGCTGCGTATGTTGAAAAAATGAAGATATTAGACTATTTTATTATTGCACATGGTAAAGAATGTGATTAAAGGCTCTTTTCCTATGTCAAAAGTTTTAGTTTTCGAGGGTAATAGCTTTGTCTGTGGAAAAAATGAAGATATTGGACAATTTTATGAGTGCACATGGTAGAGAATGTGATTAAAGGCTCTTTTCCTATTTCAAAAGTTTAAGTTTTCGAGGGTAATAGCTACGTATGTTGAAAAAATGAAGATATTAGACTATTTTATGATTGCAAATGGTAAAGAATGTGATTAAAGGCTGTTTTCCTATTTCAAAAGTTTTAGTTTTCGAGGGTAATAGCTATGTTTGTTGAAAAAATGAAGATATTAGACTATTTTATGATTGCACATGGTAAAGAATGTGATTAAAGGCTCTTTTCCTATGTCAAAAGTTTTAGTTTTCGAGGGTAATAGCTACGTATGTTGAAAAAATGAAGATATTAGACTATTTTATGATTGCAAATGGTAAAGAATGTGATTAAAGGCTCTTTTCCTATTCCAAAAGTTTTAGTTTTCCAGGGTAATAGCTTTGTCTGTGGAAAAAATGAAGATATTAGACAATTTTATGATTGCACATGGTAAAGAATGTGATTAAAGGCTCTTTTCCTATGTCAAAAGTTTTAGTTTTCGAGGGTAATAGCTTTGTCTGTGGAAAAAATGAAGATATTAGACAATTTTATGATTGCACATGGTAAAGAATGTGATTAAAGGCTCTTTTCCTATTTCAAAAGTTTTAGTTTTCGAGGGTAGTAGCTACATATGTTGAAAAAATGAAGATATTAGACTATTTTATGATTGCAAATGGTAAAGAATATGATTAAAGGCTCTTTTCCTATGTCAAAAGTTTTAGTTTTAGAGGGTAATAGCTTTGTCTGTGGAAAAAATGAAGATATTAGACAATTTTATGATTGAACATGGTAAAGAATGTGATTAAAGGCTCTTTTCCTATTTCAAAAGTTTTAGTTTTCGAGGGTAGTAGCTACATATGTTGAAAAAATGAAGATATTAGACTATTTTATGATTGCAAATGGTAAAGAATATGATTAAAGGCTCTTTTCCTATTTCAAAAGTTTTAGTTTTCGAGGGTAATAGCTGCGTATGTTGAAAAAATGAAGATATTAGACTATTTTATGATTGCACATGGTAAAGAATATGATTAAAGGCTCTTTTCCTATGTCAAAAGTTTTAGTTTTCGAGGGGTAATAGCTTTGTCTGTGGAAAAAATGAAGATATTAGACAATTTTATGATTGCACATGGTAGAGAATGTGATTAAAGGCTCTTTTCCTATTTCAAAAGTTTAAGTTTTCGAGGGTAATAGCTACGTATGTTGAAAAAATGAAGATATTAGACTATTTTATGATTGCACATGGTAGAGAATGTGATTAAAGGCTCTTTTCCTATTTCAAAAGTTTTAGTTTTCGAGGGTAATAGCTACGTATGTTGAAAAAATAAAGATATTAGACTATTTTATGATTGCAAATGGTAAAGAATGTGATTAAAGGCTCTTTTCCTATTTCAAAAGTTTTAGTTTTCGAGGGTAATAGCTAGGTCTGTGGAAAAAATGAAGATATTCGACTATTTTATGATTGCAAATGGTAAAGAATGTGATTAAAGGCTCTTTTCCTATTTCAAAAGTTTTAGTTTTCGAGGGTATAGCTACGTATGTTGAAAAAATGAAGATATTAGACTATTTTATGATTGCAAATGGTACAGAATGTGATTAAAGGCTCTTTTACTATTTCAAAAGTTTTAGTTTTCGAGGGTAATAGCTAGGTCTGTGGAAAAATGAAGATATTAGATTATTTTATGATTGCACATGGTAAAGAATGTGATTAAAGGCTTTTTTCCTATTTCTAAAGTTTTAGTTTTCGAGGTTAATAGCTACATATGTTGAAAAAATGAAGATATTAGACTATTTTATGATTGCAAATGGTAAAGAATGTGATTAAAGGCTCTTTTCCTATTTCAAAAGTTTTAGTTTTCGAGGGTAATAGCTACGTATGTTGAAAAAATGAAGATATTAGACAATTCTATCATTGCACATGGTAAAGAATGTGATTAAAGGCTCTTTTCCTATTTCAAAAGTTTTAGTTTTCGAGGGTAATAGCTACGTATGTTGAAAAAAATGAAGATTTTAGACTATTTTATGATTGCACATGGTAAAGAATGTGATTAAAGGCTCTTTTCCTATTTCAAAAGTTTTAGTTTTCGAGGGTAATAGCTACGTATGTTGAAAAAATGAAGATATAAGACAATTCTATCATTGCACATGGTAAAGAATGTTATTAAAGGCTCTTTTCCTATTTCAAAAGTTTTAGTTTTAGAGGGTAATAGCTACGTATGTTGAAAAAATGAAGATATTAGACTATTTTATGATTGCACATGGTAAAGAATGTGATTAAAGGCTCTTTTCCTATTTCAAAAGTTTTAGTTTTCGAGGGTAATAGCTACGTATGTTGAAAAAATGAAGATATTAGACTATTTTATGATTGCAAATGGTAAAGAATGTGATTAAAGGCTCTTTTCCTATTTCAAAAGTTTTAGTTTTCGAGGGTAATAGCTTTGTCTGCGGAAAAAATGAAGATATTAGACAATTTTATGATTGCACATGGTAAGAATGTGATTAAAGGCTCTTTTCCTATTTCAAAAGTTTTAGTTTTCGAGGGTAGTAGCTACATATGTTGAAAAAATGAAGATATTAGACTATTTTATGATTGCAAATGGTAAAGAATATGATTAAAAGCTCTTTTCCTATTTCAAAAGTTTTAGTTTTCGAGGGTAATAGCTGCGTATGTTGAAAAAATGAAGATATTAGACTATTTTATGATTGCACATGGTAAAGAATGTGATTAAAGGCTCTTTTCCTATGTCAAAAGTTTTAGTTATCGAGGGTAATAGCTTTGTCTGTGGAAAAAATGAAGATATTAGACAATTTTATGATTGCACATGGTAGAGAATGTGATTAAAGGCTGTTTTCCTATTTCAAAATTTAAGTTTTGGAGGGGGGGTAATAGCTACGTATGTTGAAAAAATGAAGATATTAGACTATTTTATGATTGCTCATGGTAAAGAATGTGATTAAAGGCTGTTTTCCTATTTCAAAAGTTTTAGTTTTCGAGGGTAATAGCTATGTTTGTTGAAAAAATGAAGATATTAGACTATTTTATGATTGCACATGGTAAAGAATGTGATTAAAGGCTCTTTTCC
>NW_027066965.1:0-16183 GCF_032884065.1 Artemia franciscana | reverse complement strand
AGATGTGAATAAAGGCTCTATTCCTGTGTCAAAAGTTTAGTTTTCGAGGGTAATAGCTACCTATATTGGAAAAATGAAGATATTAGACTAGTTTAAGATTGCACATGGTAAAGAAAGTACTTAAAGGCTGTTTTCCTATTTCAAAAGTTTTAGTTTTCGAGGGTAATAGCTACGTATGTTGAAAAAATGAAGATATTAGACTATTTTATAATTGCAAATGGTAACGAATGTGATTAAAGGCTCTTTCCTATGTCAAAAGTTTTAGTTTTCGAGGGTAATAGCTACGTATGTTGGAAAAATGAAGATATTAGACTATTTTATGATTGCACATGGTAAAGAAAGTGCTTAAAGGCTCTTTCCTATTTCAAAAGTTTTAGTTTTCGAGGGTAATAGCTACGTATGTTGAAAAAATGAAGATATTAGACTATTTTATGATTGCAAATGGTAAAGAATGTGATTAAAGGCTCTTTTCCTATGTCAAAAGTTTTAGTTTTCGAGGGTAATAGCTACGTATGTTGAAAAAATGAAGATATTAGACTATTTTATAATTGCAAATGGTAACGAATGTGATTAAAGGCTCTTTTCCTATGTCAAAAGTTGTAGTTTTCGAGGGTAATAGCTACGTATGTTGAAAAAATAAAGATATTAGACTATTTTATAATTGCAAATGGTAACGAATGTGATTAAAGGCTTTTTTCCTATGTCAAAAGTTTTAGTTTTCGAGGGTAATAGCTACGTATGTTGAAAAAATGAAGATATTAGACTATTTTATGATTGCAAATGGTAAGGAATGTGATTAAAGTCTGTTTTCCTATGTCAAAAGTTTTAGTTTTCGAGGGTATTAGCTACGTATGTTGAAAAAATGAAGATATTAGACTATTTTATAATTGTAAATGGTAACGAATGTGATTAAAGGCTCTTTTCCTATGTCAAAAGTTTTAGTTTTCGAGGGTAATAGCTACGTATGTTGAAAAAATGAAGATATTAGACTATTTTATAATTGCAAATGATACGAATGTGATTAAAGGCTCTTTTCCTATGTCAAAAGTTTTAGTTTTCGAGGGTAATAGCTACGTATGTTGGAAAAAATGAAGATATTAGACTATTTTATGATTGCACATGGTAAAAAAAGTGCTTAAAGGCTCTTTTCATATTTCAAAAGTTTTAGTTTTCGAGGGTAATAGCTACGTATGTTGAAAAAATGAAGATATTAGACTATTTTCTGATTGCAAATGGTAAAGAATGTGATTAAAGGCTCTTTTCCTATTTCAAAAGTTTTCGTTTTCGAGGGTAATAGCTACGTATGTTGGAAAAATGAAGATATTAGACTATTTTATGATTGCAAATGGTAAAGAATGTGATTAAAGGCTCTTTTCCTATGTCAAAAGTTTTAGTTTCGAGGGTAATAGCTACGTATGTTGGAAAAATGAAGATATTAGACTATTTTGTGATTGCACATGGTAAAAAAAGTGCTTAAAGGCTCTTTTCAATTTCAAAAGTTTTAGTTTTCGAGGGTAATAGCTACGTATGTTGAAAAAATGAAGATATTAGACTATTTTATGATTGCAAATGGTAAAGAATGTGATTAAAGGCTCTTTTCCTATTTCAAAAGTTTTCGTTTCGAGGGGTAATAGCTACGTATGTTGGAAAAATGAAAATATTAGACTATTTTATGATTGCAAATGGTAAAGAATGTGATTAAAGGCTCTTTTCCTATGTCAAAAGTTTTAGTTTTCGAGGGTAATAGCTACGTATGTTGGAAAAATGAAGATATAAGACTATTTTATGATTGCAAATGGTAAAGAATGTGATTAATGCTCTTTTCCTATTTCAAAAGTTTTCGTTTTCCAGGGTAATAGCTTACATATGTTGGAAAAAATGAAGATATTAGGACTATTTTATGATTGCACATGGTAAAGAATGTGATTAAAGGCTTTTTTCCTATTTCAAAAGTTTTAGTTTTCGAGGGTAATAGCTACGTATGTTGAAAAAATGAAGATATTAGACTATTTTATGATTGCTAATGGTAAAGAATGTGATTAAAGGCTCTTTTCCTATTTCAAAGTTTTCGTTTTCGAGGGTAATAGCTACGTATGTTGGAAAAATGAAGATATTAGACTATTTTATGATTGCACATGGTAAAGAAAGTGCTTAAAGGCTCTTTTCCTATTTCAAAAGTTTTAGTTTTCGAGGGTAATAGCTACGTATGTTGAAAAAATGAAGATATTAGACTATTTTATGATTGCAAATGGTAAAGAATGTGATTAAAGGCTCTTTTCCTATTTCAAAAGTTTTCGTTTTCGAGGGTAATAGCTACGTATGTTGGAAAAATGAAGATATTAGACTATTTTATGATTGCACATGGTAAAGAATGTGATTAAAGGCTCTTTTCCATTGTCAAAAGTTTTAGTTTTCGAGGGTAATAGCTACGTATGTTGAAAAAATGAAGATATTAGACTATTTTATGATTGCAAATGGTAAAGAATGTGATTAAAGGCTCTTTTCCTATGTCAAAAGTTTTAGTTTTCGAGGGTAATAGCTACGTATGTTGGAAAATGATGATATTAGACTATTTTATGATTGCAAATGGTAAAGAATCTGATTAAAGGCTCTTTTCCTATTTCAAAAGTTTTCGTTTTCGAGGGTAATAGCTACGTATGTTGGAAAAATGAAGATATTAGACTATTTTATGATTGCACATGGTAAAGAAAGTGCTTAAAGGCTCTTTTCCTATTTCAAAAGTTTTAGTTTTCGAGGGTAATAGCTACGTATGTTGAAAAAATGAACATATTAGACTATTTTATGATTGCAAATGGTAAAGAATGTGATTAAAGGCTCTTTTCCTATTTCAAAAGTTTTCGTTTTCGAGGGTAATAGGTACGTATGTTGGAAAAATGAAGATATTAGACTATTTTATGATTGCACATGGTAAAGAATGTGATTAAAGGCTCTTTTCCTATTTCAAAAGTTTTCGTTTTCGAGGGTAATAGCTACGTATGTTGGAAAAATGAAGATATTAGACTATTTTATGATTGCAAATGGTAAAGAATGTGATTAAAGGCTCTTTTCCTATTTCAAAAGTTTTGGTTTTCGAGGGTAATAGCTACGTATGTTGGAAAAATGAAGATATTAGACTATTTTATTATTGCACATGGTAAAGAATGTGATTAAAGGCTCTTTTCCTATGTCAAAATTTTTAGTTTTCGAGGGTAATAGCTACGTAGCGATTGCAATCATAAAATAGTCTAATATCTTCATTTTTCCAACATACGTAGCTATTACCCTCGAAAACTAAAACTTTTGACATAGGAAAAGACCCTTTAATCACATTCGTTACCATTTGCAATTATAAAATAGTCTAATATCTTCATTTTTTCAACATACGTAGCTATTACCCTCGAAAACTAAAACTTTTGAAATAGGAAAAGAGCCTTTAAGCACTTTCTTTACCATGTGCAATCATAAAATAGTCTAATATCTTCATTTTTCCAACATACGTAGCTATTACCCTCGAAAACTAAAACTTTTGACGTAGGAAAGGAGCCTTTAATAACATTTTTTACCAATTGCAATCATAAAATAGTCTAATATCTTCATTTTTCCAACATACGTAGCTATTACCCTCGAAAACGAAAACTTTTGAAATAGGAAAAGAGCATTTAATCACATTCTTTACCATTTGCAATCATAAAATATTCATAAAATACATGATTGCAAATGGTAAAGAATGTGATTAAAGGCTCTTTTCCTATGTCCAAAGTTTTAGTTTTCGAGGGTAATAGCTACGTCTGTGGAAAAAATGAAGATATTAGACTATTTTATGATTGCAAATGGTAAAGAATGTGATTAAAGGCTCTTTTCCTATGTCAAAAGTTTTAGTTTTCGAGGGTAATAGCTACGTATGTTGAAAAAATGAAGATATTAGACTATTTTATGATTGCAAATGGTAAAGAATGTGATTAAAGGCTCTTTTCCTATGTCAAAAGTTTTAGTTTTCAAGGGTAATAGCTACGTATGTTGAAAAAATGAAGATATTAGACTATTTTATAATTGCAAATTGTAAAGAAAGTGATTAAAGGCTCTTTTCCTATGTCAAAAGTTTTAGTTTTCGATGGTAATAGCTACGTATGTTGGAAAAATGAAGATATTAGACTATTTTATGATTGCACATGGTAAAGAAAGTGCTTAAAGGCTCTTTTCCTATTTCAAAAGTTATAGTTTTCGAGGGTAATATCTACGTATGTTAAAAAAATGAAGATATTAGACTATTTTATGATTGCAAATGGTAAAGAATGTGATTAAAGGCTCTTTTCCTATTTCAAAAGTTTTCGTTTTCGAGGGTAATAGCTACGTATGTTGAAAAAAAGAAGATATTAGACTATTTTATGATTGCAAATGGTAAAGAATGTGATTAAAGGCTCTTTTCCTATGTCAAAAGTTTTAGTTTTCGAGGGTAATAGCTACGTCTGTTGAAAAAATGAAGATATTAGACTATTTTATGATTGCAAATGGTAAAGAATGTGATTAAAGGCTCTTTTCCTATGTCAAAAGTTTTAGTTTTCGAGGGTAATAGCTACGTATGTTGAAAAAATGAAGATATTAGACTATTTTATGATTGCAAATGGTAAAGAATGTGATTAAAGGCTCTTTTCCTATGTCAAAAGTTTTAGTTTTCAAGGGTAATAGCTACGTATGTTGAAAAAATGAAGATATTAGACTATTTTATGATTGCAAATGGTAAAGAAAGTGCTTAAAGGCTCTTTTCCTATTTCAAAAGTTTTAGTTTTCGAGGGAAATAGCTACGTATGTTGAAAAAATGAAGATATTAGACTATTTTATGATTGCAAATGGTAAAGAAAGTGCTTAAAGGCTCTTTTCCTATTTCAAAAGTTTTAGTTTTCGAGGGAAATAGCTACGTATGTTGAAAAAATGAAGATATTAGACTATTTTATGATTGCAAATGGTAAAGAATGTGATTAAAGGCTCTTTTCCTATGTCAAAATTTTTAGTTTTCGAGGGTAATAGCTACGTATGTTGGAAAAATGAAGATATTAGACTATTTTATGATTGCACATGGTAAAGAAAGTGCTTAAAGGCTCTTTTCCTATTTCAAAAGTTTTAGTTTTCGAGGGTAATAGCTACGTATGTTGAAAAAATGAAGATATTAGACTATTTTATGATTGCAAATGGTAAAGAATGTGATTAAAGGCTCTTTTCCTATTTCAAAAGTTTTAGTTTTCGAGGGTAATAGCTACGTATGTTGAAAAAATGAAGATATTAGACTACTTTATAATTGCAAATGGTAACGAATGTGATTAAAGGCTCTTTTCCTATGTCAAAAGTTTTAGTTTTCGAGGGTAATAGCTACGTATGTTGGAAAAATGAAGATATTAGACTATTTTATGATTGCACATGGTAAAGAAAGTGCTTAAAGGCTCTTTTCCTATTTCAAAAGTTTTAGTTTTTGAGGGTAATAGCTACGTATGTTGAAAAAATGAAGATATTAGACTATTTTATGATTGCAAATGGTAAAGAATGTGATTAAAGGCTCTTTTCCTGTGTCAAAAGTTTTAGTTTTCGAGGGTAATAGCTACCTATATTGGAAAAATGAAGATATTAGACTAGTTTATGATTGCACATGGTAAAGAAAGTACTTAAAGGCTGTTTTCCTATTTCAAAAGTTTTAGTTTTCGAGGGTAATAGCTACGTATGTTGAAAAAATGAAGATATTAGACTATTTTATAATTGCAAATGGTAACGAATGTGATTAAAGGCTCTTTTCCTATGTCAAAAGTTTTAGTTTTCGAGGGTAATAGCTACGTATGTTGGAAAAATGAAGATATTAGACTATTTTATGATTGCACATGGTAAAGAAAGTGCTTAAAGGCTCTTTTCCTATTTCAAAAGTTTTAGTTTTTGAGGGTAATAGCTACGTATGTTGAAAAAATGAAGATATTAGACTATTTTATGATTGCAAATGGTAAAGAATGTGATTAAAGGCTCTTTTCCTATGTCAAAAGTTTTAGTTTTCGAGGGTAATAGCTACGTATGTTGAAAAAATGAAGATATTAGACTATTTTATAATTGCAAATGGTAACGAATGTGATTAAAGGCTCTTTTCCTATGTCAAAAGTTGTAGTTTTCGAGGGTAATAGCTACGTATGTTGAAAAAATAAAGATATTAGACTATTTTATAATTGCAAATGGTAACGAATGTGATTAAAGGCTTTTTTCCTATGTCAAAAGTTTTAGTTTTCGAGGGTAATAGCTACGTATGTTGAAAAAATGAAGATATTAGACTATTTTATGATTGCAAATGGTAAGGAATGTGATTAAAGTCTCTTTTCCTATGTCAAAAGTTTTAGTTTTCGAGGGTATTAGCTACGTATGTTGAAAAAATGAAGATATTAGACTATTTTATAATTGTAAATGGTAACGAATGTGATTAAAGGCTCTTTTCCTATGTCAAAAGTTTTAGTTTTCGAGGGTAATAGCTACGTATGTTGAAAAAATGAAGATATTAGACTATTTTATAATTGCAAATGGTAACGAATGTGATTAAAGGCTCTTTTCCTATGTCAAAAGTTTTAGTTTTCGAGGGTAATAGCTACGTATGTTGGAAAAATGAAGATATTAGACTATTTTATGATTGCACATGGTAAAAAAAGTGCTTAAAGGCTCTTTTCATATTTCAAAAGTTTTAGTTTTCGAGGGTAATAGCTACGTATGTTGAAAAAATGAAGATATTAGACTATTTTCTGATTGCAAATGGTAAAGAATGTGATTAAAGGCTCTTTTCCTATTTCAAAAGTTTTCGTTTTCGAGGGTAATAGCTACGTATGTTGGAAAAATGAAGATATTAGACTATTTTATGATTGCAAATGGTAAAGAATGTGATTAAAGGCTCTTTTCCTATGTCAAAAGTTTTAGTTTTCGAGGGTAATAGCTACGTATGTTGGAAAAATGAAGATATTAGACTATTTTATGATTGCACATGGTAAAAAAAGTGCTTAAAGGCTCTTTTCATATTTCAAAAGTTTTAGTTTTCGAGGGTAATAGCTACGTATGTTGAAAAAATGAAGATATTAGACTATTTTATGATTGCAAATGGTAAAGAATGTGATTAAAGGCTCTTTTCCTATTTCAAAAGTTTTCGTTTTCGAGGGTAATAGCTACGTATGTTGGAAAAATGAAAATATTAGACTATTTTATGATTGCAAATGGTAAAGAATGTGATTAAAGGCTCTTTTCCTATGTCAAAAGTTTTAGTTTTCGAGGGTAATAGCTACGTATGTTGGAAAAATGAAGATATTAGACTATTTTATGATTGCAAATGGTAAAGAATGTGATTAAATGCTCTTTTCCTATTTCAAAAGTTTTCGTTTTCCAGGGTAATAGCTACATATGTTGGAAAAATGAAGATATTAGACTATTTTATGATTGCACATGGTAAAGAATGTGATTAAAGGCTCTTTTCCTATTTCAAAAGTTTTAGTTTTCGAGGGTAATAGCTACGTATGTTGAAAAAATGAAGATATTAGACTATTTTATGATTGCTAATGGTAAAGAATGTGATTAAAGGCTCTTTTCCTATTTCAAAAGTTTTCGTTTTCGAGGGTAATAGCTACGTATGTTGGAAAAATGAAGATATTAGACTATTTTATGATTGCACATGGTAAAGAAAGTGCTTAAAGGCTCTTTTCCTATTTCAAAAGTTTTAGTTTTCGAGGGTAATAGCTACGTATGTTAAAAAAATGAAGATATTAGACTATTTTATGATTGCAAATGGTAAAGAATGTGATTAAAGGCTCTTTTCCTATTTCAAAAGTTTTCGTTTTCGAGGGTAATAGCTACGTATGTTGGAAAAATGAAGATATTAGACTATTTTATGATTGCACATGGTAAAGAATGTGATTAAAGGCTCTTTTCCTATGTCAAAAGTTTTAGTTTTCGAGGGTAATAGCTACGTATGTTGAAAAAATGAAGATATTAGACTATTTTATGATTGCAAATGGTAAAGAATGTGATTAAAGGCTCTTTTCCTATGTCAAAAGTTTTAGTTTTCGAGGGTAATAGCTACGTATGTTGGAAAAATGAAGATATTAGACTATTTTATGATTGCAAATGGTAAAGAATCTGATTAAAGGCTCTTTTCCTATTTCAAAAGTTTTCGTTTTCGAGGGTAATAGCTACGTATGTTGGAAAAATGAAGATATTAGACTATTTTATGATTGCACATGGTAAAGAAAGTGCTTAAAGGCTCTTTTCCTATTTCAAAAGTTTTAGTTTTCGAGGGTAATAGCTACGTATGTTGAAAAAATGAACATATTAGACTATTTTATGATTGCAAATGGTAAAGAATGTGATTAAAGGCTCTTTTCCTATTTCAAAAGTTTTCGTTTTCGAGGGTAATAGCTACGTATGTTGGAAAAATGAAGATATTAGACTATTTTATGATTGCATATGGTAAAGAATGTGATTAAAGGCTCTTTTCCTATTTCAAAAGTTTTCGTTTTCGAGGGTAATAGCTACGTATGTTGGAAAAATGAAGATATTAGACTATTTTATGATTGCAAATGGTAAAGAATGTGATTAAAGGCTCTTTTCCTATTTCAAAAATTTTGGTTTTCGAGGGTAATAGCTACGTATGTTGGAAAAATGAAGATATTAGACTATTTTATTATTGCACATGGTAAAGAATGTGATTAAAGGCTCTTTTCCTATGTCAAAATTTTTAGTTTTCGAGGGTAATAGCTACGTAGCGATTGCAATCATAAAATAGTCTAATATCTTCATTTTTCCAACATACGTAGCTATTACCCTCGAAAACTAAAACTTTTGACATAGGAAAAGAGCCTTTAATCACATTCGTTACCATTTGCAATTATAAAATAGTCTAATATCTTCATTTTTTCAACATTCGTAGCTATTACCCTCGAAAACTAAAACTTTTGAAATAGGAAAAGAGCCTTTAAGCACTTTCTTTACCATGTGCAATCATAAAATAGTCTAATATCTTCATTTTTCCAACATACGTAGCTATTACCCTCGACAACTAAAACTTTTGACGTAGGAAAAGAGCCTTTAATAACATTCTTTACCAATTGCAATCATAAAATAGTCTAATATCTTCATTTTTCCAACATACGTAGCTATTACCCTCGAAAACGAAAACTTTTGAAATAGGAAAAGAGCATTTAATCACATTGTTTACCATTTGCAATCATAAAATATTCATAAAATACATGATTGCAAATGGTAAAGAATGTGATTAAAGGCTCTTTTCCTATGTCCAAAGTTTTAGTTTTCGAGGGTAATAGCTACGTCTGTGGAAAAAATGAAGATATTAGACTATTTTATGATTGCAAATGGTAAAGAATGTGATTAAAGGCTCTTTTCCTATGTCAAAAGTTTTAGTTTTCGAGGGTAATAGCTACGTATGTTGAAAAAATGAAGATATTAGACTATTTTATGATTGCAAATGGTAAAGAATGTGATTAAAGGCTCTTTTCCTATGTCAAAAGTTTAATTTTCGAGGGTAATAGCTACGTATGTTGAAAAAATGAAGATATTAGACTATTTTATAATTGCAAATTGTAAAGAAAGTGATTAAAGGCTCTTTTCCTATGTCAAAAGTTTTAGTTTTCGAGGGTAATAGCTACGTATGTTGGAAAAATGAAGATATTAGACTATTTTATGATTGCACATGGTAAAGAAAGTGCTTAAAGGCTCTTTTCCTATTTCAAAAGTTATAGTTTTCGAGGGTAATATCTACGTATGTTAAAAAAATGAAGATATTAGACTATTTTATGATTGCAAATGGTAAAGAATGTGATTAAAGGCTCTTTTCCTATTTCAAAAGTTTTCGTTTTCGAGGGTAATAGCTACGTATGTTGAAAAAAAGAAGATATTAGACTATTTTATGATTGCAAATGGTAAAGAATGTGATTAAAGGCTCTTTTCCTATGTCAAAAGTTTTAGTTTTCGAGGGTAATAGCTACGTCTGTTGAAAAAATGAAGATATTAGACTATTTTATGATTGCAAATGGTAAAGAATGTGATTAAAGGCTCTTTTCCTATGTCAAAAGTTTTAGTTTTCGAGGGTAATAGCTACGTATGTTGAAAAAATGAAGATATTAGACTATTTTATGATTGCAAATGGTAAAGAATGTGATTAAAGGCTCTTTTCCTATGTCAAAAGTTTTAGTTTTCAAGGGTAATAGCTACGTATGTTGAAAAAATGAAGATATTAGACTATTTTATGATTGCAAATGGTAAAGAAAGTGCTTAAAGGCTCTTTTCCTATTTCAAAAGTTTTAGTTTTCGAGGGAAATAGCTACGTATGTTGAAAAAATGAAGATATTAGACTATTTTATGATTGCAAATGGTAAAGAATGTGATTAAAGGCTCTTTTCCTATGTCAAAAGTTTTAGTTTTCGAGGGTAATAGCTACGTATGTTGAAAAAATGAAGATATTAGACTATTTTATAATTGCAAATGGTAAAGAAAGTAATTAAAGGCTCTTTTCCTATGTCAAAAGTTTTAGTTTTCGAGGGTAATAGCTACGTATGTTGGAAAAATGAAGATATTAGACTATTTTATGATTGCACATGGTAAAGAAAGTGCTTAAAGGCTCTTTTCCTATTTCAAAAGTTTTAGTTTTCGAGGGTAATATCTACGTATGTTGAAAAAATGAAGATATTAGACTATTTTATGATTGCAAATGGTAAAGAATGTGATTAAAGGCTCTTTTCCTATTTCAAAAGTTTTCGTTTTCGAGGGTAATAGCTACGTATGTTGGAAAAATGAAGATATTAGACTATTTTATGATTGCACATGGTAAAGAATGTTATTAAAGGCTCTTTTCCTATGTCAAAAGTTTTAGTTTTCGAGGGTAATAGCTACGTATGTTGGAAAAATGAAGATATTAGACTATTTTATGATTGCACATGGTAAAGAAAGTGCTTAAAGGCTCTTTTCCTATTTCAAAAGTTTTAGTTTTCGAGGGTATTAGCTACGTATGTTGAAAAAATGAAGATATTAGACTATTTTATAATTGCAAATGGTAACGAATGTGATTAAAGGCTCTTTTCCTTTGTCAAAAGTTTTAGTTTTCGAGGGTAATAGCTACGTATGTTGTAAAAATGAAGATATTAGACTATTTTATGATTGCACATGGTAAAGAATGTGATTAAAGGCTCTTTTCCTATGTCAAAAGTTTTGGTTTTCGAGGGTAATAGCTACGTATGTTGGAAAAATGAAGATATTAGACTATTTTATTATTGCACATGGTAAAGAATGTGATTAAAGGCTCTTTTCCTATGTCAAAATTTTTAGTTTTCGAGGGTAATAGCTACGTAGCGATTGCAATCATAAAATAGTCTAATATCTTCATTTTTCCAACATACGTAGCTATTACCCTCGAAAACTAAAACTTTTGACATAGGAAAAGAGCCTTTAATCACATTCGTTACCATTTGCAATTATAAAATAGTCTAATATCTTCATTTTTTCAACATTCGTAGCTATTACCCTCGAAAACTAAAACTTTTGAAATAGGAAAAGAGCCTTTAAGCACTTTCTTTACCATGTGCAATCATAAAATAGTCTAATATCTTCATTTTTCCAACATACGTAGCTATTACCCTCGAAAACTAAAACTTTTGACGTAGGAAAAGAGCCTTTAATCACATTCTTTACCAATTGCAATCATAAAATAGTCTAATATCTTCATTTTTCCAACATACGTAGCTATTACCCTCGAAAACGAAAACTTTTGAAATAGGAAAAGAGCATTTAATCACATTCTTTACCATTTGCAATCATAAAATATTCATAAAATACATGATTGCAAATGGTAAAGAATGTGATTAAAGGCTCTTTTCCTATGTCCAAAGTTTTAGTTTTCGAGGGTAATAGCTACGTCTGTGGAAAAAATGAAGATATTAGACTATTTTATGATTGCAAATGGTAAAGAATGTGATTAAAGGCTCTTTTCCTATTTCAAAAGTTTTCGTTTTCGAGGGTAATAGCTACGTATGTTGGAAAAATGAAGATATTAGACTATTTTATGATTGCACATGGTAAAGAATGTGATTAAAGGCTCTTTTCCTATGTCAAAAGTTTTAGTTTTCGAGGGTAATAGCTACGTATGTTGAAAAAATGAAGATATTAGACTATTTTATGATTGCAAATGGTAAAGAATGTGATTAAAGGCTCTTTTCCTATGTCAAAAGTTTTAGTTTTCGAGGGTAATAGCTACGTATGTTGGAAAAATGAAGATATTAGACTATTTTATGATTGCAAATGGTAAAGAATCTGATTAAAGGCTCTTTTCCTATTTCAAAAGTTTTCGTTTTCGAGGGTAATAGCTACGTATGTTGGAAAAATGAAGATATTAGACTATTTTATGATTGCACATGGTAAAGAAAGTGCTTAAAGGCTCTTTTCCTATTTCAAAAGTTTTAGTTTTCGAGGGTAATAGCTACGTATGTTGAAAAAATGAACATATTAGACTATTTTATGATTGCAAATGGTAAAGAATGTGATTAAAGGCTCTTTTCCTATTTCAAAAGTTTTCGTTTTCGAGGGTAATAGCTACGTATGTTGGAAAAATGAAGATATTAGACTATTTTATGATTGCACATGGTAAAGAATGTGATTAAAGGCTCCTTTCCTATTTCAAAAGTTTTCGTTTTCGAGGGTAATAGCTACGTATGTTGGAAAAATGAAGATATTAGACTATTTTATGATTGCAAATGGTAAAGAATGTGATTAAAGGCTCTTTTCCTATTTCAAAAATTTTGGTTTTCGAGGGTAATAGCTACGTATGTTGGAAAAATGAAGATATTAGACTATTTTATTATTGCACATGGTAAAGAATGTGATTAAAGGCTCTTTTCCTATGTCAAAATTTTTAGTTTTCGAGGGTAATAGCTACGTAGCGATTGCAATCATAAAATAGTCTAATATCTTCATTTTTCCAACATACGTAGCTATTACCCTCGAAAACTAAAACTTTTGACATAGGAAAAGAGCCTTTAATCACATTCGTTACCATTTGCAATTATAAAATAGTCTAATATCTTCATTTTTTCAACATTCGTAGCTATTACCCTCGAAAACTAAAACTTTTGAAATAGGAAAAGAGCCTTTAAGCACTTTCTTTACCATGTGCAATCATAAAATAGTCTAATATCTTCATTTTTCCAACATACGTAGCTATTACCCTCGAAAACTAAAACTTTTGACGTAGGAAAAGAGCCTTTAATAACATTCTTTACCAATTGCAATCATAAAATAGTCTAATATCTTCATTTTTCCAACATACGTAGCTATTACCCTCGAAAACGAAAACTTTTGAAATAGGAAAAGAGCATTTAATCACATTCTTTACCATTTGCAATCATAAAATATTCATAAAATACATGATTGCAAATGGTAAAGAATGTGATTAAAGGCTCTTTTCCTATGTCCAAAGTTTTAGTTTTCGAGGGTAATAGCTACGTCTGTGGAAAAAATGAAGATATTAGACTATTTTATGATTGCAAATGGTAAAGAATGTGATTAAAGGCTCTTTTCCTATGTCAAAAGTTTTAGTTTTCGAGGGTAATAGCTACGTATGTTGAAAAAATGAAGATATTAGACTATTTTATGATTGCAAATGGTAAAGAATGTGATTAAAGGCTCTTTTCCTATGTCAAAAGTTTTAGTTTTCGAGGGTAATAGCTACGTATGTTGAAAAAATGAAGATATTAGACTATTTTATAATTGCAAATTGTAAAGAAAGTGATTAAAGGCTCTTTTCCTATGTCAAAAGTTTTAGTTTTCGAGGGTAATAGCTACGTATGTTGGAAAAATGAAGATATTAGACTATTTTATGATTGCACATGGTAAAGAAAGTGCTTAAAGGCTCTTTTCCTATTTCAAAAGTTATAGTTTTCGAGGGTAATATCTACTTATGTTAAAAAAATGAAGATATTAGACTATTTTATGATTGCAAATGGTAAAGATTGTAATTAAAGGCTCTTTTCCTATTTCAAAAGTTTTCGTTTTCGAGGGTAATAGCTACGTATGTTGAAAAAAAGAAGATATTAGACTATTTTATGATTGCAAATGGTAAAGAATGTGATTAAAGGCTCTTTTCCTATGTCAAAAGTTTTAGTTTTCGAGGGTAATAGCTACGTATGTTGAAAAAATGAAGATATTAGACTATTTTATGATTGCAAATGGTAAAGAATGTGATTAAAGGCTCTTTTCCTATGTCAAAAGTTTTAGTTTTCAAGGGTAATAGCTACGTATGTTGAAAAAATGAAGATATTAGACTATTTTATGATTGCAAATGGTAAAGAAAGTGCTTAAAGGCTCTTTTCCTATTTCAAAAGTTTTAGTTTTCGAGGGAAATAGCTACGTATGTTGAAAAAATGAAGATATTAGACTATTTTATGATTGCAAATGGTAAAGAATGTGATTAAAGGCTCTTTTCCTATGTCAAAAGTTTTAGTTTTCGAGGGTAATAGCTACGTATGTTGAAAAAATGAAGATATTAGACTATTTTATAATTGCAAATGGTAAAGAAAGTGATTAAAGGCTCTTTTCCTATGTCAAAAGTTTTAGTTTTCGAGGGTAATAGCTACGTATGTTGGAAAAATGAAGATATTAGACTATTTTATGATTGCACATGGTAAAGAAAGTGCTTAAAGGCTCTTTTCCTATTTCAAAAGTTTTAGTTTTCGAGGGTAATATCTACGTATGTTGAAAAAATGAAGATATTAGACTATTTTATGATTGCAAATGGTAAAGAATGTGATTAAAGGCTCTTTTCCTATTTCAAAAGTTTTCGTTTTCGAGGGTAATAGCTACGTATGTTGGAAAAATGAAGATATTAGACTATTTTATGATTGCACATGGAAAAGAATGTTATTAAAGGCTCTTTTCCTATGTCAAAAGTTTTAGTTTTCGAGGGTAATAGCTACGTATGTTGGAAAAATGAAGATATTAGACTATTTTATGATTGCACATGGTAAAGAAAGTGCTTAAAGGCTCTTTTCCTATTTCAAAAGTTTTAGTTTTCGAGGGTATTAGCTACGAATTTCGAAAAAATGAAGATATTAGACTATTTTATAATTGCAAATGGTAACGAATGTGATTAAAGGCTCTTTTCCTTTGTCAAAAGTTTTAGTTTTCGAGGGTAATAGCTACGTATGTTGTAAAAATGAAGATATTAGACTATTTTATGATTGCACATGGTAAAGAATGTGATTAAAGGCTCTTTTCCTATGTCAAAAGTTTTGGTTTTTGAGGGTAATAGCTACGTATGTTGGAAAAATGAAGATATTAGACTATTTTATTATTGCACATGGTAAAGAATGTGATTAAAGGCTCTTTTCCTATGTCAAAATTTTTAGTTTTCGAGGGTAATAGCTACGTAGCGATTGCAATCATAAAATAGTCTAATATCTTCATTTTTCCAACATACGTAGCTATTACCCTCGAAAACTAAAACTTTTGACATAGGAAAAGAGCCTTTAATCACATTCGTTACCATTTGCAATTATAAAATAGTCTAATATCTTCATTTTTTCAACATTCGTAGCTATTACCCTCGAAAACTAAAACTTTTGAAATAGGAAAAGAGCCTTTAAGCACTTTCTTTACCATGTGCAATCATAAAATAGTCTAATATCTTCATTTTTCCAACATACGTAGCTATTACCCTCGAAAACTAAAACTTTTGACGTAGGAAAAGAGCCTTTAATAACATTCTTTACCAATTGCAATCATAAAATAGTCTAATATCTTCATTTTTCCAACATACGTAGCTATTACCCTCGAAAACGAAAACTTTTGAAATAGGAAAAGAGCATTTAATCACATTCTTTACCATTTGCAATCATAAAATATTCATAAAATACATGATTGCAAATGGTAAAGAATGTGATTAAAGGCTCTTTTCCTATGTCCAAAGTTTTAGTTTTCGAGGGTAATAGCTACGTCTGTGGAAAAAATGAAGATATTAGACTATTTTATGATTGCAAATGGTAAAGAATGTGATTAAAGGCTCTTTTCCTATGTCAAAAGTTTTAGTTTTCGAGGGTAATAGCTACGTATGTTGAAAAAATGAAGATATTAGACTATTTTATGATTGCAAATGGTAAAGAATGTGATTAAAGGCTCTTTTCCT
>NW_027066964.1:0-16191 GCF_032884065.1 Artemia franciscana | reverse complement strand
ACGTGCATTCAATTCAGAATTTCTATCACTGATGAATTACAGTTGTAAAAATTTATGATTCTCGCCTGAGATTGGTAGAAGGGACGCTGCTCTATGATAAATTTGCCCTTTTACTTTGAAAGTAGGCATAAATTGATCTGGATTTTCGATTTGAGCACCAAACGACGTCATTTGGAAACATGAGTTATATTTTCTGATCTGTGATAAAAAACGCTTAGATTCTGACGTAGTTCCAGTAAGCAAGAATGGCTCTGGTGGTGCAGCCAGTAGAGGAAGTTTAACTTTTCCTGAGGCGCAACACATTCCCATTGTCTCACCATTGAATTTCAAGGCCTTGCAATAGGGACAAATTTTAGACATAGTCCCGATTTGAACACATCCGGAATAGCCGCAACGTTGCTGGCTGGTGGAAGAACTGCTTGAAAAATTCTAATTTATGGGCAAAGTAAAGACATTAAAATTAACTACAAATATGCGTGTCCGATTGCAAAACGATGACTCTGGTCAAACATTTTCAGATCAATTGCTGGCAATTGGAAACGGAAAGCTCCCAGTAGACTCTATTTCAGGACGTATACAACTACCTGCTGAATTTTGTAATTTAGTGACGTCCAAAAATGAATTGATTGAAAAATTATTTCCGAATATTCTAAACAATTATAAAGATAATAAATGCCTAAGTGAAAGAGCGATTCTTGCACCCAAAAATATAGACGTCCACGAAATCAACAATATTGTTTTGACCAAGATTCGAGACCAGGCAGTCCTTTACAAGTCAGTCGACACAGTTTTGGAATCAAATGAGGCGGTTAATTATCCATCTGAATTTTTAAATTTCCTGGATCTTCCCGGGTTTCCACCACACGTGCTACAACTAAAAATAGGCGTACCAATAATATTGTTACGTAACATAAACCCTCTAAAGCTTTGCAATGGCACGCGACTTGCCGTAAAAAAAAAACAATGGAAAACGTAATAGAGGCAACAATCTTGACAGGACCTTTTGAGGGTGAGGCTGTTCTTATTCCTCGCATTCAATGATTCCAACGGATCTGCCTTTTCAATTTAAAAGATTACAATTCCCAATTTGATTAGCATTTGCAATCACCATCAACAAAGCTCAAGGTCAATCATTAGAAAAATGTGGTATAGATCTTAATACTGATTGTTTTTCCCATGGACAATTTTACGTTGCATGTTCGTGGGTCGGTGAACCTGACAATCTATTTATATGCAGCGACAATTGGAGAGCGAAGAATGTTGTATATTCGCAAGTTTTACGCAGTTAATTTGTATTGTATCTATCTATATATCTGTCTATATAAAAATGAGTTGTGTGTATGCATGTTTGTTTGTTTGTAAAAAGAGCGTTTGTATATGACGTCATTATAAGTACATAAGGCTTTGTATATGCACAGACAATGGGAAAGCCAAGAATGTTGTATATTCGCAAGTTTTACGTAGTTAAAAACACACACACACACACACACACACATATATATATATATATATATATATATATATATATATATATATATATATATATATATATCTATATATATAAAAATAAGTTGTCTGTCTGTGGATGTGTGGATGGATGTGTGGATGGATGTGTCAGGTGACGTCACCTGAAAAAACTGGATTAGGTGACGTCAAAACTGAAAAAACTAAAAAAAGGCAAAAACTACAAAAAAAACTAAAAACTAATAAAAAAAATAAAAAGCTAAAAAACTAAAAAAACTATAAAGGTAAAAACCAATAAAAAACTAAAAAAAAACTGAAAAAACTAAAAAAAGGCAAAAACTACAAAAAAAAACTAAAAACTAATAAAAAAAGTAAAAAAGCTAAAAAACTAAAAAAACTAAAAAAACTAAAAAAAGGTAAAAAACTAAAAAAAATAAAAAATAAAAAAAAACTAAAAAAAAGGAAAAAACTGAAAAATAAGCTAAAATAAAGGTAAAAACCAATAAAAAACTAAAAAAAAAAAGGAAAAAACTAATAAATGACGACACTCAAAGAGAAAGCGACCAGGACAAAAAACTAAAAAAAAAGGCAAAAACTACAAAAAAACTAAAAACTAATAAAAAAAATAAAAAAGCTAAAAAACTAAAAAAACTAAAAAAAGGTAAAAAACTAAAAAAACTAAAAACTAAAAAAAACTAAAAAGGTAAAAACTAAAAGAACTAAAAAAGAAAAAAATAAATGACGACACTCAAAGAGAAAGCGACCAGGACAAAAGGAATGTTCGATTAGCAATCAACAAAGCACCGGGACACAGGGAGTATAAATGACGACCAGGACACAAGTAAAAAAAAAAATTAACAAAACTAAAAAGAAGGTAAAAACTACAAAAAAACTAAAAAGAAAAAAAAAACTAAAAACTAATAAAAAAACTAAAAAATCTAAAAATCTAAATAAACTAAAAAAGAAAAAAAAGGAAAAAAATAAAGGAGAAAAACAAAACTAAAAAACGAATGTATATACAGACCGGTACACCGGGATACAAATGACGACCGGGACACAGGGAATATAAATAACGACCGGGACACAGGGACACAACTACAACGGGGACACCGGGGGAAACAGGGGGATATAAATGACGACCGGGACAAAAAAACTAAAAAGAAATAAAAACTAATAAAAAAAACTAAAAAATCTAAAAATCTAAATAAGCTAAAAAAGAAAAAAAAAGGAAAAAAATAAAGGAGAAAAACAAAACTAAAAAACGAATGTATATACAGACCGGGACACCGGGATACAAATGATGACCGGGACCCGGGACACAGGGAATATAAATGACGACCGGGACACAGGGACACAACTACAACGGGGACACCGGGGGAAACAGGGGGATAACCTGACAATCTATTTATATGCAAAGACAATGGGACAGCAAAGAATGTTGTATATTCGCAAGTTTTACGTAGTTAAAACCATATATATATATATATATCTATATTCACAGGTGGGACATAGGGACACAACTACAATGGCGCGTAACTATTATGGCGCGTAACGACTTACGCGCGCGGGGGGGCTTGGGGGGGGCGCGAAGCGCCCCCACCAACTAGGTGTTGGGGTGGCGCGAAGCGCCACCCCAACAGCTAGTATATATATATATATGTATATATATATATTCATAGGTGGTACACAGGGACACAACTAGCTAGTAGACATATAGATAAGTTCTTTGTTTGTGTGTGTCTGTTGACTGACGTCATGTTTGTGTGTCGACTGACGTCGTGTAAGGATTGAGCATTATGCCGTCATGAAGTTGTTTGTCGACTGACGTCATATTTGTCGACTGACGAAATTACAGACCGGGACACCGGGACACTAATGACGACCGGGACACAGGGACACAAGGAATATAAATGACGACTGGGACACTCAAAGAGAAATTACAGACTGGGACACCGGGACACAAATAACAACCGAGACACAGGGAATATAAATGACGACCGGGACACAGGGAATGTTCGTTTAGCAATCACCATCAACAAAACTCAAGGGCAATCATTAGAATAATGAGGTATAGATCTGAATACGGATTGTTTTTCCCATGGACAACCGGGACACAACTGGCGACCGGGACACAGAGAATATAAATGACGACCGGGACACAGGGAATATAAATGACGACCGGGACACTCAAAGAGAAATTACAGGCTGGGACACCGGGACACAAATGACGACCGGGACACAGGGAATATAAATGATCACCGGGACACAGGGACACAACTACAACGGGAACCCCGGGGGCACAGGAGGGATATATAAATGACGACAAGGACACAGGGAATGTTCGATTAGCAATCACCATCAACAAAGCTCAAGAGCAATCATAAGAATGAGGTATAGATCTGAATACGGATTGTTTTTCCCATGGACAAATGATGACCGGGACACTGGGACACAGGGAATATAAATGACGACCGGGACACTCAAAGAGAAATTACAAACTGGGACACCGGGACACAAATAACGAACGGGACACAGGGAATATAAATGACGACCGGGAGACAGGGACACGACTACAACGGGGACGCCAGGGGGCACAGGGGGATATATAAATGACGAAAGGGACACAGGGAATGTTCGATTAGCAATCACCATCAACAAAGCTCAAGGGTAATCATTGGAATAATGAGAGAAATTACAGACGGGACACCGGGACACAAATGACGACCGGGATACCGGGACACAGGGAATATAAATGACGACCGGACACTCAAAGAGAAATAACAGACTGGGACACCGGGACACAAATGACGACCGGGACACAGGGAATATAAATGACGACCGGGACACAGGGACACAACTACAACGGGGGCGCCGGGGGGCACAAGGGGATATATAAATCACGACGGGGACACAGGGAATGTTTGATTAGCAATCACCATCAACAAAGCTCAAGGTCAATGGCTTGGGGGGCGCGAAGTGCCCCCACCAACTAGGTGTTTGGGTGGCGCGAAGCGCCACCCTAACAGCTAGTTTGTGATATATATGTATCATCAACGATGTTTCATATATCAACAAACAACAATGATGTTAATGTGCCCTTCAGGTTAACAAAATTACTTTAGTGCTAGAACTAATAACATCGCTATATTCTGACGTCAAACACTTCCTTTAAGTTACAAAAAAAAAAAAAATCATATTTTTGACATATATACCATCAACGATGTTTCATATATCAGCAAACAACAAGGATGTTTATGTACCCTTCAGGTCAACAAAATTACCTTAGTCCTAGAGCTTAGAACATCATTAAATTCTGACGTCAAACACTTTAGTTTCTTGTTTTTTCTGTTTTGTGTAGTGTTTGTTTTGTTTCTTTTATTGATACTCCGCTTTGATTTTTTGTAGCGGGTCAAAAATAAATTATTATTATTATTATTATTATTATTATATACTAGCTGTTGGGGTGGCGCTTTGCGCCACCCCAACACCTAGTTGGTGGGGCGCTTCGCGCCCCCCCAAGCCCCTCCGCGCGCGTAAGTCGTTACGCGCCATATTAGTTACGCGCCATTGTAGTTGTGTCCCTGTGTCTCACCTGTGAATATAGATAGATTTATATATGTGTTTTCAAACTACGTAAAAATTGCGAATATACAACATTTTTGCTTTCCCACTACTGGGAGCTTTCCGTTTCCAATTGCCAGCAATTGATCTGAAAATGTTTGACCAGAGTCATCGTTTTGCAATCGGACACGCATATTTGTACTTAATTTTAATATTTTTACGTGTGCCCATAAATTAGAATTTTTCAGGCAAGCATTCATTTCGTCTGCAGGAGTTAAACTACGTAAAAATTGCGAATATACAACATTCTTGGCTTTCCCATTGTCTGTGCATATACAAAGCCGTATGTACTAATAATGACGTCATATGCAAACGCTCTTTTTACAAACAAACAAACATGCATACACACAACTCGTTTTTATATAGATAGATAGATAGGTAGATACAATACAAATTAACTGCGTAAAACCTGCGAATATATAACATTTTTCGCTGTCCAATTGTCGCTGCATATAAATAGATTTTCAGGTTTACCGACCCTCGAACATGCAACGCACAATTGTCCATGGGAAAAACAATCAGTATTAAGATCTATACCACATTTTTCTAATGATTGACCTTGAGCTTTGTTAATGGTGATTGCAAATGCTAATCGAATTGGGAATTGCAATCTTTTAAATTGAAAAGGCAGATCCGTTGGAATCATGGGAATGCGAGGAATAAGAACAGCCTCACCCTCAAAAGGCCTTGTCAAGATTGTGGCCTCTATTAGGTTTTCCATTGTTTTTTTTTACGGCAAGTCGCGTGCCATTGCAAAGCTTTGGTGGGTTGATATTTCTTGAAAGTATTATTGGTATGCCTATTTTTAGTTGTAGCACGTGTGGTGGAAACCCTGAAAGATCTATGGAATTTAAAAATTCAGATGGATAATTAACCGCTTCATTTGGTTCCAAAACTGTGTCGACTGACTTGTAAAGGACTGCCTGGTCTCGAATCTTGGTCAAAACAATATTGTTGATTTCGTGGACGTCTATATTTTTGGGTGCGAGAATCGCTCTTTCACTTAGCCATTTATTATTTTTATAATTTTTTAGAATATTCGGAAATACTTTTTCAATCAATTAATTTTTGGACGTCACTAAATTACAGAAATCTTGTAAAAAGAGCGTTTGTATATGACGTCATTATAAGTACATAAGGCTTTGTATATGCACAGACAATGGGAAAGCCAAGAATGTTGTATATTCGCAAGTTTTACGTAGTTAAAAACACACACACACACACACACATATATATATATATATATATATATATATATATATATATATATATATATATATATATATATATATATATATATATATATATATATGTATACTAGCTGTTGGGGTGGCGCTTCGCGCCACCCCAACACCTAGTTGGTGGGGGCGCTTCGCGCCCCCCCCCAAGCCCCCCCGCGCGCGTAAGTCGTTACGCGCCATATTAGTTACGCGCCATATTAGTTACGCGCCATTGTAGTTGTGTCCCTGTGTCCCACCTGTGAATATAGATAGATTTATATATGTGTTTCAAACTACGTAAAAATTGCGAATATACAACATTCTTGGCTTTCCCATTGTCTGTCCATATACAAAGCCGTATGTACTAATAATGACGTCATATGCAAACGCTCTTTTTACAAACAAACAAACATGCATACACACAACTCGTTTTTATATAGATAGATAGATAGATAGATACAATACAAATTAACTACGTAAAACTTGTGAATATACAACAGTCTTCGCTGTCCCATTGTCTGTGCGTATAAATAGATTGTCAGGTTTACCGACCCTCAAAGATGCAACATACAATTGTACATTGGTAAAGCAATCTGTATTAAGATCTATACCGCATTTTTCTAGTGATTGCCCTTGAGCTTTGTTGATGGTGGTTGCAAATGCTAATCGAATTGGGAATTGCAATCTTTTAAATTGAAAAAGCAGATCCGTTGGAATCATGGGAATGCGAGGAATAAGAACAGCCTCACCCTCATAAGGCCCTGTCAAGATTGTGGCATCTATTAGGTTTTCCATTGTTTTTTTTTTACGGCAAGTCGCGTGCCATTGCAAAGCTTTGGTGGGTTGATATTTCTTAAAAGTATTATTGGTACGCCTATTTTTAGTTGTAGCAGGTGTGGTGGACACCCTGAAGGATCTATGGAATTTAAAAATTCAGATGGATAATTAACCGCTTCATTTGGTTCCGAAATACAAATTAACTGCGTAAAACTTGAGAATATACAACATTCTTCGCTGTCCAATTCTCGCTGCATATAAATAGATTGTCGGGTTTACCGACCCTCGAACATGCAACGTACAATTGTCCATGGGAAAAACAATCAGTATTAAGATCAATACCACATTTTTCTAATGATTGACCTTGAGCTTTGTTAATGGTGGTTGCAAATGCTAATCGAATTGGGAATTGCAATCTTTTAAATTGAAAAGGCAGATCTGTTGGAATCATGGGAATGCGAGGAATAAGAACAGCCTCACCCTCAAAAGGCCCTGTCAGGATTGTGGCCTCTATTAGGTTTTCCATTGTTTTTTTTACGGCAAGTCGAGTGCCATTGCAAAGCTTTGGTGGGTTTATGTTACGTAACAATATTATTGGTACGCCTATTTTTAGTTGTAGCACGTGTGGTGGAAACCCTGAAAGATCTATGGAATTTAAAAATTCAGATGGATAATTAACCGCTTCATTTGGTTCCAAAACTGTGTCGACTGACTTGTAAAGGACTGCCTGGTCTTGAATCTTGGTCAAAACAATATTGTTGATTTCGTGGACGTCTATATTTTTGGGTGCGAGAATCGCTCTTTCACTTAGCCATTTATTATTTTTATAATTTTTTAGAATATTCGGAAATACTTTTTCAATCAATTCATTTTTGGACGTCACTAAATTACAGAAATCAGCAGGTAGTTGTATACGTCCTGAAATTGAGTCTACTGGGAGCTTTCCGTTTCCCATTGCCAGCAATTGATCTGAAAATGTTTGACCAGAGTCATCGTTTTGCAATCGGACACGCATATTTGTAGTTAATTTTAATGTTTTTACGTGTGCCCATAAATTAGAATTTTTCAGGCAAGCATTCATTTCGTCTGCAGGAGTTGATCTAGGTATTATAGGTAATGTTTGCCTGAAATCTCCCGCAAGCAATATTAAGGTGCTGCCAAAGGGTTTCGACTTCCCTCGCAAATCTTTCAAGCATTGATCCAGAGCCTCGAGCGATTTTTTGTGTGCCATTGTGCACTCATCCCAAATAATAAGTTTGCATTGCTGCAATACTTTACCCATCCCAGATGATTTGGAAATATTGCACGTGGGAGTTTCTGTAGAATGCAAGTTCAGAGGCAATTTCAAAGCGGAATGAGCAGTTCTTCCACCAGGCAGCAATGTTGCGGCTATTCCGGACGACGCAATTGCCAACGCTATATCATTTTTAGATCGAATTGATGCCAGAATCAGTTTTATCACAAACGTTTTACCAGTACCTCCTGGCGCATCCAAAAAGAAAATTTCTCCAACGTTGTTATCGACACAATGCATTATCGTATCATAAATGTCTTTTTGTTCCGACGTTAACTTGGAAATGTTATTTTGTACATACGACAATAGATCACTCGTACTGTAACTTTGTTCACGATCCAATTCTACACATGTCGAAACAGCAGCGATACGGTTAGGTGAAGGCATTCCCAAACCCTGAAGAGGTTTGTTTGCCATACTTATGCAAATATCTTCTATAACAACTAAAGTGTAGTTATAAATTTCTGGTGTAAAATCAAAAGTCATGTCTGACGTCTCTAACTGTTTTCGATGAAGTATATCTTCGGACATTTTTGACTTATATTTTTCCCATAAATCTGTAGGAGCTGATGGAGAGCAAGTTGTTAAAATGATGCCAAACAATGCACGAATTTGACTTGGGGTTGACGTTTCGCACGCGTCATTGATGCAGTTATCCCAATGTTGGTCATTCTCCAATAAATTCAGAGCTTGGCATGCACTACGGTAAGTGTCATGTATAGTACCATTTACAGTCCTCAAATACTCAAAGGATGTCGGACCGGGTACATTCACCAAAAGCAGGCGTAGAAAGAAGCATTCATGTTGATTGGGGTGAACGGTGTAGAGTCTTCCTATCGTGGTATCTTTGAAGATGGTAGGTTGGCCGTCGACTGACTTACCCTGTTTTCGACGTTCAAATACTTTATTTTTAGTATTCCACGTGTAATACGAAGGCACTTCAGTATACAGCAGTTTTTTCGCAAAAGAATCATTTTTGCAAAGCGAAAAAAAAGCTGTTAATGTTGTATCCGGTGGATTCAGGACTCTTTGTTGCACGTTGGTTTCCGTGAAATAAATACGTTGACCATTCTGTAAATGTACCGCTAAGTGAACAACAGCTGGACTACGTTCATGTATCGGAAATGAAAGAATTCGCCAAACAGCTTCATTACTGCTTATGTATCTTCCAGCCTGATATTCTACGATTTCATCGAAATCTTTGATTTCGGACTGCAAGCCAAAAACTGCCATGTCACTGCCTTTGTTGACGTATTTACATATATATTTGATTGCCTTTACGGAGTTACAGTATTCAACGTTTATGTGTGCATTAAATGTTTTTGATAATAAAGGGGAATATGGAACAACCCACTGGTTATCTACTTCGATGGTGGTACCGTTACGCTTCTTTATGATTGCTGTTTTACCGCCATCTTCAGTAGATCTTCTTCTATATTGTGGGTAACCATCATTGCCAGTAATTGTTTTGGGTACTAAAAGTCGAGGATATTGCTTTGTGCACCTTCCTTTGGCCATGCATGGTGAATTTTCGTTCAGTGCACCGCAAGGTCCATGTATCATATTTTTTACAATAATATCATGTAACCCCTTATCGACATTTTTATCAGGTATTTCAGCGGAAATCACATCATCAATTTCGTTTGAAGTAATTTTTTTATGTAGCCAGATTAGTATATGTGCGTGTGGCAAACCTCGTTTTTGCCATTCCACTGAGTACATCCAGCATCGCACTGACCCAAACACTTCATGTTTTACAAGGTAGTTTATCAGTGATTTCAACTTTTGCCGGAAGACACGTGCCGTAATGTCATGCCTATGAACCGCCGATTGTCCTTGAAGTAAAAGCTGCAGTATCTCGTCCCAAGATTGATTACATGTAAATGTAATAAATAAATCTGGACGACCATAGAGACGAACATACGCAATAGCATCTTGAGCATATTCATGCATATGACGGGGACTGCCAACATATGACGAAGGTAAAATTGTTAATCTTCCAACGTTTGTGGTATTACCGTCATTTATAACTGCATCTCGCAAATGAATGTATTGTTCAGAGCGGAGCTTGGTCTGATTCAGGCGGATATATAGCAAACGTTCTGATTCAATTTTAGCATACATATCAACCATAAATTGGTGAAACAATTCACGGCATTTTAAAATATAATTTTCTTCATCCTGCCGAATCATTAGTCTATAGGAATAATAATGCATTGCACTGCATTTCTTATTCATTTCTTTGTTAGTGGCTGGATTCATCAATTTAATATTAAAGTGATAGCCGTCGGCTCCATCCCAAAAAATGATAGGATATTGTAGGGCATCGTAGCATCGATGAGTTTCAGCAATTCTTAACAACTGAGCGTTTCGCTTATGTAGAATAATATCTCGAGGTAAAAACTGATCACCGACCATAACGATTGCCACTTCGTCGATAGTCGGAGCATTGTATCTACGCACATGTTGGCCAGGAGGCGTTTTGTCAGCGGAAATAACAATTTTATGAGTATCAGTAGGCATCAAATCGATGGCTGTTTTGAACAGACGCACTAACTTATTATTTTCGTGGAAAAGATGTTGCAATTGGGAAACGATTGTCCTTTCAACGTTGGGAGAAATTTCGCAACGTGCATTCAATTCAGAATTTCTATCACTGATGAAGTACAATTGTAAAAATTTATGATTCTCGCCTGAGAATGGTAGAAGGGACCCTGCTTTATGATAAATTTGCCCTTTTACTTTGAAAGTAGACATAAATTGATCTGGATTTTCGATTTGGGCTCCAAACGACGTCATTTGGAAACATGAGTTGTATTGTCTGATTTTTGACAAAAAACGCTTAGATTCTGACGTAGTTCCAGTAAGGAAAGTCTTCAATGGCTCTGGTGGTGCAGCCAATAGAGGAAGTTTAACTTTTCCTGAGGTGCAACACATTCCCATTGTTTCACCATTGAATTTCAAGGCCTTGCAATAGGGACAAATTTTAGACATTGTCCCGATTTGAACACATCTACTCAAGCTATAATCATCGACTGGGTTGTACCTGAATGCCAGGCGATAACTTTCAGATTGCTCTGATTCCTCGGCACGCTTTCTTTTCTTACTTTCTCTATCAGCAGCAAGCCTGTTTCCCTGCTGGTCTTTTGATTCCTCGGCACGCCTTCTTTTTTCACTTTCTCTTTTAGCAGCAAGTCTGCTTCTGCGTTGCTCTAGTAGTTCCTCGGCACGCCTTCTTTTTTCACTTTCTCTTTTAGCAGCAAGTCTGCTTCTGCGTTGCTCTGGTAGTTCCTCGGCATGCTTTCTGTTCTTTCTTTCTCTATCAGCCTCAAGCCTGACGGCGAACATATGTCTTATATAACTTGAATGACGTCACCTTCAAAGCAAAAATGATGGCAACTAATTTCATGACGTCAGCCGAAACATGACGTCACCTGATCCATCCACAGATCCACACACAGACAACTTATTTTTATATATATAGATATATATATATATTCATAGGTGGTACACAGGGACACAACTAGCTAGTAGACATATAGATAAGTTGTTTGTTTGTGTGTGTCTGTTGACTGACGTCATGTTTGTGTGTCGACTGACGTCGTGTAAGGATTGAGCATTATGCCGTCATGAAGTTGTTTGTCGACTGACGTCATATTTGTCGACTGACGAAATTACAGACCGGGACACCGGGACACTAATGACGACCGGGACACAGGGATACAGGTAATATAAATGACGACCGGGACACTCAAAGAGAAATTACAGACTGGGACAACGGGACACAAATAACAACCGAGACACAGGGAATATAAATGACGACCGGGACACAGGGAATGTTCGTTTAGCAATCACCATCAACAAAACTCAAGGGCAATCATTAGAATAATGAGGTATAGATCTGAATACGGATTGTTTTTCCCATGGACAACCGGGACACAACTGGCGACCGGGACACAGGGAATATAAATGACGACCGGGACACAGGGAATATAAATGACGACCGGGACACTCAAAGAGAAATTACAGGCTGGGACACCGGGACACAAATGACGACCGGGACACAGGGAATATAAATGATCACCGGGACACAGGGACACAACTACAACGGGAACCCCGGGGGCACAGGAGGGATATATAAATGACGACAAGGACACAGGGAATGTTCGATTAGCAATCACCATCAACAAAGCTCAAGAGCAATCATAAGAATGAGGTATAGATCTGAATACGGATTGTTTTTCCCATGGACAAATGATGACCGGGACAATGGGACACAGGGAATATAAATGACGACCGGGACACTCAAAGAGAAATTACAAACTGGGACACCGGGACACAAATAACGAACGGGACACAGGGAATATAAATGACGACCGGGAGACAGGGACACAACTACAACGGGGACGCCAGGGGGCACAGGGGGATATATAAATGACGAAAGGGACACAGGGAATGTTCGATTAGCAATCACCATCAACAAAGCTCAAGGGTAATCATTGGAATAATGAGAGAAATTACAGACGGGACACCGGGACACAAATGACGACCGGGATACCGGGACACAGGGAATATAAATGACGACCGGACACTCAAAGAGAAATAACAGACTGGGACACCGGGACACAAATGACGACCGGGACACAGGGAATATAAATGACGACCGGGACACAGGGACACAACTACAACGGGGGCGCCGGGGGGCACAGGGGGATATATAAATCACGACGGGGACACAGGGAATGTTTGATTAGCAATCACCATCAACAAAGCTCAAGGTCAATCATTAGAATAATTAGGTATAGATCTGAATTCGGATTGTTTTTCCCATGGACAATTATATGTTGCATGTTTAAGAGTCGGTAAATCAGACAATTTATTATATGCACAGACAATGGGACAGCGAAGAATGTTGTATATTCGCAAGTTTTACGTAGTTAAAAACACACATATATATATATATATATATATATATATATATATATATATATATATATATATATATATATATATATGTATATATGTATATATATATATATATATATTCACAGGTGGGACACGGGGACACAACTACAATGGCGCGTAACTAATATGGCGCGTAACGACTTACGCGCAAGGGGGCTTGGGGGGCGCGAAGTGCCCCCACCAACTAGGTGTTTGGGTGGCGCGAAGCGCCACCCTAACAGCTAGTTTGTGATATATATGTATCATCAACGATGTTTCATATATCAACAAACAACAATGATGTTAATGTGCCCTTCAGGTTAACAAAATTACTTTAGTGCTAGAACTAATAACATCGCTATATTCTGACGTCAAACACTTCCTTTAAGTTACAAAAAAAAAAAAAATCATATTTTTGACATATATACCATCAACGATGTTTCATATATCAGCAAACAACAAGGATGTTTATGTACCCTTCAGGTCAACAAAATTACCTTAGTCCTAGAGCTTAGAACATCATTAAATTCTGACGTCAAACACTTTAGTTTCTTGTTTTTTCTGTTTTGTGTAGTGTTTGTTTTGTTTCTTTTATTGATACTCCGCTTTGATTTTTTGTAGCGGGTCAAAAATAAATTATTATTATTATTATTATTATTATTATTATTATATACTAGCTGTTGGGGTGGCGCTTTGCGCCACCCCAACACCTAGTTGGTGTTGGGGCCCCCCCAAGCCCCTCCGCGCGCGTAAGTCGTTACGCGCCATTGTAGTTGTGTCCCTGTGTCCCACCTGTGAATATAGATAGATTTATATATGTGTTTCAAACTACGTAAAAATTGCGAATATACAACATTTTTGCTTTCCCACTACTGGGAGCTTTCCGTTTCCAATTGCCAGCAATTGATCTGAAAATGTTTGACCAGAGTCATCGTTTTGCAATCGGACACGCATATTTGTAGTTAATTTTAATATTTTTACGTGTGCCCATAAATTAGAATTTTTCAGGCAAGCATTCATTTCGTCTGCAGGAGTTAAACTACGTAAAAATTGCGAATATACAACATTCTTGGCTTTCCCATTGTCTGTGCATATACAAAGCCGTATGTACTAATAATGACGTCATATGCAAACGCTCTTTATACAAACAAACAAACATGCATACACACAACTCGTTTTTATATAGATAGATAGATAGGTAGATACAATACAAATTAACTGCGTAAAACCTGCGAATATATAACATTTTTCGCTGTCCAATTGTCGCTGCATATAAATAGATTTTCAGGTTTACCGACCCTCGAACATGCAACGCACAATTGTCCATGGGAAAAACAATCAGTATTAAGATCTATACCACATTTTTCTAATGATTGACCTTGAGCTTTGTTAATGGTGATTGCAAATGCTAATCGAATTGGGAATTGCAATCTTTTAAATTGAAAAGGCAGATCCGTTGGAATCATGGGAATGCGAGGAATAAGAACAGCCTCACCCTCAAAAGGCCTTGTCAAGATTGTGGCCTCTATTAGGTTTTCCATTGTTTTTTTTTTTACGGCAAGTCGCGTGCCATTGCAAAGCTTTAGTGGGTTGATATTTCTTGAAAGTATTATTGGTATGCCTATTTTTAGTTGTAGCACGTGTGGTGGAAACCCTGAAAGATCTATGGAATTTAAAAATTCAGATGGATAATTAACCGCTTCATTTGGTTCCAAAACTGTGTCGACTGACTTGTAAAGGACTGCCTGGTCTCGAATCTTGGTCAAAACAATATTGTTGATTTCGTGGACGTCTATATTTTTGGGTGCGAGAATCGCTCTTTCACTTAGCCATTTATTATTTTTATAATTTTTTAGAATATTCGGAAATACTTTTTCAATCAATTAATTTTTGGACGTCACTAAATTACAGAAATCAGCAGGTAGTTGTATACGTCCTGAAATTGAGTCTATCGTATCATAAATGTCTTTTTGTTCCGACGTTAACTTGGAAATGTTATTTTGTACATACGACAATAGATCATTCGTACTGTAACTTTTTTCACGATCCAATTCTACACATGTCGAAACAGCAGCGATACGGTTAGGTGAAGGCATTCCCAAATCCTGAAGAGGTTTGTTTGCCATACGTACGCACACATCTTCTATAATAACTAAAGTGTAGTTATAAATTTCTGATGTAAAATCAAAAGTCATATCTGACGTCTCTAACTGTTTTCGATGGAGTATATCTTCGGACATTTTTGACTTATATTTTTCCCATAACTCTGTAGGAGCTGATGGAGAGCAAGTTGTTAAAATGATGCCAAACAATGCACGAATTTGACTTGGGGTTGACGTTTCGCACTAATGGGGAATATGGAACAACCCACTGGTTATCTACTTCGATGGTGGTACCGTTGCCATTGTAGGTTCTTCAGTCATTTTACAATTAGAAATTTCTCTTTCAACGGTCTTCTTACAATTAAAAATTTGTCTTTGAACGATATTCTTAAATACCTGTGTCCTGGTCGTCATTTATATTCCCTGTGTCCCGGTCGTCATTTGTGTCCCGGTATCCCAGTCTGTAATTTCTCTTTGAGTGTCCCGGTCGTTATTTATATTCCCTCTGTCCCGGTCGTCATTTGTGTCCCGGTCTGTAATTTCTCTTTGAGTGTTTTTTCTTTTTAGTATTTTTTAGTTTTTTACATTTTTTCTTTTTTCAGTTTTCTTCTTTATTTTTCAGCTTCACTATGAAATACATATCGCCGAACCTTTGTTTTTTTAACTAAAATCTGGTAGGCATTGATGACCTTATCCGAGTCAAAATCCCAAACCCAATCATCATCGCTATCATTTTCAGTTTTGATATGTTTTGACTCTCGCTGTCCAC
>NW_027066963.1:0-16191 GCF_032884065.1 Artemia franciscana | reverse complement strand
CACATTCTTTACCATGTACAATCATAAAATTGTCTAATATCTTCATTTTTTCCACAGACATTCGTAGCTATTACCCTCGAAAACTAAAACTTTTGAAATAGGAAAAGAGCCTTTAATCACATTCTTTACCATTTGCAATCATAAAATAGTCTAATATCTTCATTTTTTCAACATACGTAGCTATTACCCTCGAAAACTAAAACTTTTGACATAGGAGAAAGAGCCTTTAATCACATTCTTTACCATGTGCAATCATAAAATAGTCTATATCTTCATTTTTTCCACAGACAAAGCTATTACCCTCGAAAACTAAAACTTTTGAAATAGGAAAAGAGCCTTTAATCACATTCTTTACCATTTGCAATCATAAAATAGTCTAATATCTTCATTTTTTTCACAGACAAAGCTATTACCCTCGAAAACTAAAACTTTTGAAATAAGAAAAGAGCCTTTAATCACATTATTTACCATTTGCAATCATAAAAGAGTCTAATATCTTCATATTTTCAACATACGTAGCTATTACCCTCGAAAACTAAAACTTTTGACATAGGAGAAAGAGCCTTTAATCACATTCTTTACCATGTGCAATCATAAAATAGTCTTATATCTTCATTTTTTCAACATACGTAGCTATTACCCTCGAAAACTAAAACTTTTGACATAGGAAAAGAGCCTTTAATCACATTCTTTACCATGTGCAATCATAAAATTGTCTAATATCTTCATTTTTTCCACAGACAAAGCTCTTACCCTCGAAAACTAAAACTTTTGAAATAGGAAAAGAGCCTTTAATCACATTCTTTACTATTTGAAATCATAAAATAGTCTAATATCTTCATTTTTTCCACAGACAAAGCTATTACCCTCGAAAACTAAAACTTTTGAAATAGGAAAAGAGCCTTTAATCACATTCTTTACCGTTTGCAACCATAAAATAGTCTAATATCTTCATTTTTTCAACATACGTAGCTATTACCCTCGAAAACTAAAACTTTTGAAATAGGAAAAGAGCCTTTAATCACATTCTTTACCATGTGCAATCATAAAATTGTCTAATATCTTCATTTTTTCAACATACGTAGCTATTACCCTCGAAAACTAAAACTTTTGAAATAGGAAAAGAGCCTTTAATCACATTCTTTACCATGTGCAATCATAAAATAGTCTAATATCTTCATTTTTGCCACAGACATAGCTAATACCCTCGAAAACTAAAACTTTTGAAATAGGAAAAGAGCCTTTAATCACATTCTTTGCCATTTGCAATCATAAAATAGTCTAATATCTTCATTTTTTCAACATACGTAGCTATTACCCTCGAAAACTAAAACTTTTGAAATAGGAAAAGAGCCTTTAATCACATTCTTTACCATGTACAATCATAAAATAGTCTAATATCTTCATTTTTCAACATCGTAGCTATTACCCTCGAAAACTAAAACTTTTGACATAAAGGAAAAGAGCCTTTAATCACATTCTTTACCATTTGCAATCATAAAATAGTCTAATATCTTCATTTTTTCAACATACGTAGCTATTACCCTCGAAAACTAAAACTTTTGAAATAGGAAAAGAGCCTTTAATCACATTCTTTACCATTGCAATCATAAAATAGTCTAATATCTTCATTTTTTCAACATACGTAGCTATTACCCTCGAAAACTAAAACTTTTGACATAGGAAAAGAGCCTTTAATCACATTCTTTACCATTTGCAATCATAAAATAGTCTAATATCTTCATTTTTTCAACATCGTAGCTATTACCCTCGAAAACTAAAACTTTTGACATAAAGGAAAAGAGCCTTTAATCACATTCTTTACCATTTGCAATCATAAAATAGTCTAATATCTTCATTTTTTCAACATACGTAGCTATTACCCTCGAAAACTAAAACTTTTGACATAGGAAAAGAGCCTTTAATCACATTCTTTACCATGTGCAATCATAAAATAGTCTAATATCTTCATTTTTTCAACATAAGCTATTACCCTCGAAAACTAAAACTTTTGAAATAGGAAAAGAGCCTTTAATCACATTCTTTACCATGTGCAATCATAAAATTGTCTAATATCTTCATTTTTTCCACAGACAAAGCTCTTACCCTCGAAAACTAAAACTTTTGAAATAGGAAAAGAGCCTTTAATCACATTCTTTACCATTTGCAATCATAAAATAGTCTAATATCTTCATTTTTTCAACATACGTAGCTATTACCCTCGAAAACTAAAACTTTTGACATAGGAAAAGAGCCTTTAATCACATTCTTTACCATTTGCAATCATAAAATAGTCTAATATCTTCATTTTTTCAACATACGTAGCTATTACCCTCGAAAACTAAAACTTTTGAAATAGGAAAAGAGCCTTTAATCACATTCTTTACCATGTGCAATCATAAAATTGTCTAATATCTTCATTTTTTCAACAACGTAGCTATTACCCTCGAAAACTAAAACTTTTGAAATAGGAAAAGAGCCTTTAATCACATTCTTTACCATTTGCAATCATAAAATAGTCTAATATCTTCATTTTTTCCACAGACAATAGCTATTACCCTCGAAAACTAAAACTTTTGAAATAGGAAAAGAGCCTTTAATCACATTCTTTACCATTTGCAATCATAAAATAGTCTAATATCTTCATTTTTTCAACATACGTAGCTATTACCCTCGAAAACTAAAACTTTTGACATAGGAAAAGAGCCTTTAATCACATTCTTTACCATTTGCAATCATAAAATAGTCTAATATCTTCATTTTTTCAACGTACGTAGCTATTACCCTCGAAAACTAAAACTTTTGAAACTGGAAAAGAGCCTTTAATCACATTCTTTACCATTTGCAATCATAAAAGAGTCTAATATCTTCATTTTTTCAACATACGTAGCTATTACCCTCGAAAACTAAAACTTTTGACATAGGAAAAGAGCCTTTAATCACATTCTTTACCATGTGCAATCATAAAATAGTCTAATATCTTCATTTTTTCCACAGACAAAGCTATTACCCTCGAAAACTAAAACTTTTGAAATAGGAAAAGAGCCTTTAATCACATTCTTTACCATGTGCAATCATAAAATTGTCTAATATCTTCATTTTTTCCACAGACAAAGCTATTACCCTCGAAAACTAAAACTTTTGAAATAGGAAAAGAGCCTTTAATCACATTCTTTACATTTGCAATCATAAAATAGTCTAATATCTTCATTTTTTCCACAGACAAAGCTATTACCCTCGAAAACTAAAACTTTTGAAATAGGAAAAGAGCCTTTAATCACATTCTTTACCGTTTGCAATCATAAAATAGTCTAATATCTTCATTTTTTCAACATACGTAGCTATTACCCTCGAAAACTAAAACTTTTGACATAGGAAAAGAGCCTTTAATCACATTCTTTACCATGTGCAATCATAAAATAGTCTAATATCTTCATTTTTTCCACAGACATAGCTATTACCCTCGAAAACTAAAACTTTTGAAATAGGAAAAGAGCCTTTAATCACATTCTTTACCATTTGCAATCATAAAATAGTCTAATATCTTCATTTTTTCAACATACGTAGCTATTACCCTCGAAAACTAAAACTTTTGAAACTAGTAAAAGAGCCTTTAATCACATTCTTTACCATTTGCAATCATAAAATAGTCTAATATCTTCATTTTTTTCAACATACGTAGCTATTACCCTCGAAAACTAAAACTTTTGAAATAGGAAAAGAGCCTTTAATCACATTCTTTACCATTTGCAATCATAAAATAGTCTAATATCTTCATTTTTTCAACATACGTAGCTATTACCCTCGAAAACTAAAACTTTTGAAATAGGAAAAGAGCCTTTAATCACATTCTTTACCATTGCAATCATAAAATAGTCTAATATCTTCATTTTTTCAACATACGTAGCTATTACCCTCGAAAACTAAAACTTTTGAAATAGGAAAAGAGCCTTTAATCACATTCTTTACCATTTGCAATCATAAAATAGTCTAATATCTTCATTTTTTCAACATACGTAGCTATTACCCTCGAAAACTAAAACTTTTGACATAGGAAAAGAGCCTTTAATCACATTCTTTACCATTTGCAATCATAAAATAGTCTAATATCTTCATTTTTTCCACAGACATAGCTATTACCCTCGAAAACTAAAACTTTTGACATAGGAAAAGAGCCTTTAATCACATTCTTTACCATTTGCAATCATAAAATAGTCTAATATCTTCATTTTTTCAACATACGTAGCTATTACCCTCGAAAACTAAAACTTTTGACATAGGAAAAGAGCCTTTAATCACATTCTTTACCATGTGCAATCATAAAATAGTCTAATATCTTCATTTTTTCAACAAAGCTATTACCCTCGAAAACTAAAACTTTTGAAATAGGAAAAGAGCCTTTAATCACATTCTTTACCATTTGCAATCATAAAATAGTCTAATATCTTCATTTTTTCAACATACGTAGCTATTACCCTCGAAAACTAAAACTTTTGAAATAGGAAAAGAGCCTTTAATCACATTCTTTACCATTGCAATCATAAAATAGTCTAATATCTTCATTTTTTCAACATACGTAGCTATTACCCTCGAAAACTAAAACTTTTGACATAGGAAAAGAGCCTTTAATCACATTCTTTACCATTTGCAATCATAAAATAGTCTAATATCTTCATTTTTTCAACATACGTAGCTATTACCCTCGAAAACTAAAACTTTTGAAATAGGAAAAGAGCCTTTAATCACATTCTTTACCATGTGCAATCATAAAATGTCTAATATCTTCATTTTTTCAACATACGTAGCTATTACCCTCGAAAACTAAAACTTTTGAAATAGGAAAAGAGCCTTTAATCACATTCTTTACCATTTGCAATCATAAAATAGTCTAATATCTTCATTTTTTCAACATACGTAGCTATTACCCTCGAAAACTAAAACTTTTGAAATAGGAAAAGAGCCTTTAATCACATTCTTTACCATTTGCAATCATAAAATAGTCTAATATCTTCATTTTTTCAACATACGTAGCTATTACCCTCGAAAACTAAAACTTTTGAAATAGGAAAAGAGCCTTTAATCACATTCTTTACCATGTCAATCATAAAATAGTCTAATATCTTCATTTTTCAACATCGTAGCTATTACCCTCGAAAACTAAAACTTTTGAAAAGGAAAAGAGCCTTTAATCACATTCTTTACCATTTGCAATCATAAAATAGTCTAATATCTTCATTTTTTCAACATACGTAGCTATTACCCTCGAAAACTAAAACTTTTGAAATAGGAAAAGAGCCTTTAATCACATTCTTTACCATTTGCAATCATAAAATAGTCTAATATCTTCATTTTTTCAACATACGTAGCTATTACCCTCGAAAACTAAAACTTTTGAAATAGGAAAAGAGCCTTTAATCACATTCTTTACCATGTGCAATCATAAAATAGTCTAATATCTTCATTTTTTCAACAAGCTATTACCCTCGAAAACTAAAACTTTTGACAAATAGGAAAAGAGCCTTTAATCACATTCTTTACCATTTGCAATCATAAAATAGTCTAATATCTTCATTTTTTCAGACAAAGCTATTACCCTCGAAAACTAAAACTTTTGAAATAGGAAAAGAGCCTTTAATCACATTCTTTACCATGTGCAATCATAAAATAGTCTAATATCTTCATTTTTTCCACAGACAAAGCTATTACCCTCGAAAACTAAAACTTTTGAAATAGGAAAAGAGCCTTTAATCACATTCTTTACCATTTGCAATCATAAAATAGTCTAATATCTTCATTTTTTCAACATACGTAGCTATTACCCTCGAAAACTAAAACTTTTGAAATAGGAAAAGAGCCTTTAATCACATTCTTTACCATTTGCAATCATAAAATAGTCTAATATCTTCATTTTTTCAACATACGTAGCTATTACCCTCGAAAACTAAAACTTTTGAAATAGGAAAAGAGCCTTTAATCACATTCTTTACCATGTGCAATCATAAAATAGTCTAATATCTTCATTTTTTCCACAGACAAAGCTATTACCCTCGAAAACTAAAACTTTTGAAATAGGAAAAGAGCCTTTAATCACATTCTTTACCATTTGCAATCATAAAATAGTCTAATATCTTCATTTTTTCCACAGACAAAGCTATTACCCTCGAAAACTAAAACTTTTGAAATAGGAAAAGAGCCTTTAATCACATTCTTTACCGTTTGCAATCATAAAATAGTCTAATATCTTCATTTTTTCAACATACGTAGCTATTACCCTCGAAAACTAAAACTTTTGACATAAGAAAAGAGCCTTTAATCACATTCTTTACCATTTGCAATCATAAAATAGTCTAATATCTTCATTTTTTCAACATACGTAGCTATTACCCTCGAAAACTAAAACTTTTGAAACTGGAAAAGAGCCTTTAATCACATTATTTACCATTTGCAATCATAAAAGAGTCTAATATCTTCATTTTTTCAACATACGTAGCTATTACCCTCGAAAACTAAAACTTTTGACATAGAAGAAAGAGCCTTTAATCACATTCTTTACCATGTGCAATCATAAAATAGTCTTATATCTTCATTTTTTTCCACAGACAAAGCTATTACCCTCGAAAACTAAAACTTTTGAAATAGGAAAAGAGCCTTTAATCACATTCTTTACCATGTGCAATCATAAAATTGTCTAATATCTTCATTTTTTCCACGACAAAGCTCTTACCCTCGAAAACTAAAACTTTTGAAATAGGAAAAGAGCCTTTAATCACATTCTTTACTATTTGCAATCATAAAATAGTCTAATATCTTCATTTTTTCCACAGACAAAGCTATTACCCTCGAAAACTAAAACTTTTGAAATAGGAAAAGAGCCTTTAATCACATTCTTTACCATGTGCAATCATAAAATAGTCTAATATCTTCATTTTTTCAACATACTAGCTATTACCCTCGAAAACTAAAACTTTTGACATAGGAAAAGAGCCTTTAATCACATTCTTTACCATTTGCAATCATAAAATAGTCTAATATCTTCATTTTTTCCACAGACAAAGCTATTACCCTCGAAAACTAAAACTTTTGAAATAGGAAAAGAGCCTTTAATCACATTCTTTACCATTTGCAATCATAAAATAGTCTAATATCTTCATTTTTTCAACATACGTAGCTATTACCCTCGAAAACTAAAACTTTTGACATAGGAAAAGAGCCTTTAATCACATTCTTTACCATTTGCAATCATAAAATAGTCTAATATCTTCATTTTTTCAACATACGTAGCTATTACCCTCGAAAACTAAAACTTTTGAAATAGGAAAAGAGCCTTTAATCACATTCTTTACCATGTGCAATCATAAAATTGTCTAATATCTTCATTTTTTCAACATACGTAGCTATTACCCTCGAAAACTAAAACTTTTGAAATAGGAAAAGAGCCTTTAATCACATTCTTTACCATGTGCAATCATAAAATAGTCTAATATCTTCATTTTTCAACATACGTAATTACCCTCGAAAACTAAAACTTTTGAAATAGGAAAAGAGCCTTTAATCACATTCTTTACCATTTGCAATCATAAAATAGTCTAATATCTTCATTTTTTCAACATACGTAGCTATTACCCTCGAAAACTAAAACTTTTGAAATAGGAAAAGAGCCTTTAATCACATTCTTTACCATGTACAATCATAAAATAGTCTAATATCTTCATTTTTCAACATCGTAGCTATTACCCTCGAAAACTAAAACTTTTGACATAGGAAAAGAGCCTTTAATCACATTCTTTACCATGTGCAATCATAAAATAGTCTAATATCTTCATTTTTTCCACAGACAATAGCTATTACCCTCGAAAACTAAAACTTTTGAAATAGGAAAAGAGCCTTTAATCACATTCTTTACCATTTGCAATCATAAAATAGTCTAATATCTTCATTTTTTCAACATAAGCTCTTACCCTCGAAAACTAAAACTTTTGAAATAGGAAAAGAGCCTTTAATCACATTCTTTACCATTTGCAATCATAAAATAGTCTAATATCTTCATTTTTTCCACAGACAAAGCTATTACCCTCGAAAACTAAAACTTTTGAAATAGGAAAAGAGCCTTTAATCACATTCTTTACCATTTGCAATCATAAAATAGTCTAATATCTTCATTTTTTCAACATACGTAGCTATTACCCTCGAAAACTAAAACTTTTGACATAGGAAAAGAGCCTTTAATCACATTCTTTACCATTTGCAATCATAAAATAGTCTAATATCTTCATTTTTTCACAGGCAAAGCTATTACCCTCGAAAACTAAAACTTTTGAAATAGGAAAAGAGCCTTTAATCACATTCTTTACCATGTGCAATCATAAAATTGTCTAATATCTTCATTTTTTCCACAGACAAAGCTATTACCCTCGAAAACTAAAACTTTTGAAATAGGAAAAGAGCCTTTAATCACATTCTTTACCATTTGCAATCATAAAATAGTCTAATATCTTCATTTTTTCCACAGACAAAGCTATTACCCTCGAAAACTAAAACTTTTGAAATAGGAAAAGAGCCTTTAATCACATTCTTTACCGTTTGCAATCATAAAATAGTCTAATATCTTCATTTTTTCAACATACGTAGCTATTACCCTCGAAAACTAAAACTTTTGACATAAGAAAAGAGCCTTTAATCACATTCTTTACCATTTGCAATCATAAAATAGTCTAATATCTTCATTTTTTCAACATACGTAGCTATTACCCTCGAAAACTAAAACTTTTGAAACTGGAAAAGAGCCTTTAATCACATTATTTACCATTTGCAATCATAAAAGAGTCTAATATCTTCATTTTTTCAACATACGTAGCTATTACCCTCGAAAACTAAAACTTTTGACATAGAAGAAAGAGCCTTTAATCACATTCTTTACCATGTGCAATCATAAAATAGTCTAATATCTTCATTTTTTCAACATACGTAGCTATTACCCTCGAAAACTAAAACTTTTGAAATAGGAAAAGAGCCTTTAATCACATTCTTTACCATTTGCAATCATAAAAAGTCTAATATCTTCATTTTTTCAACATACGTAGCTATTACCCTCGAAAACTAAAACTTTTGACATAGGAAAAGAGCCTTTAATCACATTCTTTACCATGTGCAATCATAAAATAGTCTAATATCTTCATTTTTTCCACAGACAAAGCTATTACCCTCGAAAACTAAAACTTTTGAAATAGGAAAAGAGCCTTTAATCACATTCTTTACCATGTGCAATCATAAAATAGTCTAATATCTTCATTTTTTCAACATACGTAGCTATTACCCTCGAAAACTAAAACTTTTGAAATAGGAAAAGAGCCTTTAATCACATTCTTTACCATTTGCAATCATAAAATAGTCTAATATCTTCATTTTTTCCACAGACAAAGCTATTACCCTCGAAAACTAAAACTTTTGAAATAGGAAAAGAGCCTTTAATCACATTCTTTACCATTTGCAATCATAAAATAGTCTAATATCTTCATTTTTTCAACATACGTAGCTATTACCCTCGAAAACTAAAACTTTTGACATAGGAAAAGAGCCTTTAATCACATTCTTTACCATTTGCAATCATAAAATAGTCTAATATCTTCATTTTTTCAACATACGTAGCTATTACCCTCGAAAACTAAAACTTTTGACATAGGAAAAGAGCCTTTAATCACATTCTTTACCATGTGCAATCATAAAATAGTCTAATATCTTCATTTTTTCAACATACGTAGCTATTACCCTCGAAAACTAAAACTTTTGACATAGGAAAAGAGCCTTTAATCACATTCTTTACCATTTGCAATCATAAAATAGTCTAATATCTTCATTTTTTCAACATACGTAGCTATTACCCTCGAAAACTAAAACTTTTGAAATAGGAAAAGAGCCTTTAATCACATTCTTTACCATTTGCAATCATAAAATAGTCTAATATCTTCATTTTTTCAACATACGTAGCTATTACCCTCGAAAACTAAAACTTTTGACATAGGAAAAGAGCCTTTAATCACATTCTTTACCATGTGCAATCATAAAATAGTCTAATATCTTCATTTTTCAACATACGTAGCTATTACCCTCGAAAACTAAAACTTTTGACATAGGAAAAGAGCCTTTAATCACATTCTTTACCATGTGCAATCATAAAATAGTCTAATATCTTCATTTTTTCCACATACGTAGCTATTACCCTCGAAAACTAAAACTTTTGAAATAGGAAAAGAGCCTTTAATCACATTCTTTACCATGTGCAATCATAAAATAGTCTAATATCTTCATTTTTTCAACATACGTAGCTCTTACCCTCGAAAACTAAAACTTTTGAAATAGGAAAAGAGCCTTTAATCACATTCTTTACCATTTGCAATCATAAAATAGTCTAATATCTTCATTTTTTCAACATACGTAGCTATTACCCTCGAAAACTAAAACTTTTGACATAGGAAAAGAGCCTTTAATCACATTCTTTACCATGTGCAATCATAAAATAGTCTAATATCTTCATTTTTTCAACCACGTAGCTATTACCCTCGAAAACTAAAACTTTTGACATTGGAAAAGAGCCTTTAATCACATTCTTTACCATTTGCAATCATAAAATAGTCTAATATCTTCATTTTTTCAACATACGTAGCTATTACCCTCGAAAACTAAAACTTTTGAAATAGGAAAAGAGCCTTTAATCACATTCTTTACCATGTGCAATCATAAAATTGTCTAATATCTTCATTTTTTAACAGACGTAGCTATTACCCTCGAAAACTAAAACTTTTGAAATAGGAAAAGAGCCTTTAATCACATTCTTTACCATGTGCAATCATAAAAATGTCTAATATCTTCATTTTTTCCACAGACAAAGCTCTTACCCTCGAAAACTAAAACTTTTGAAATAGGAAAAGAGCCTTTAATCACATTCTTTACCATTTGCAATCATAAAATAGTCTAATATCTTCATTTTTTCAACATACGTAGCTATTACCCTCGAAAACTAAAACTTTTGAAATAGGAAAAGAGCCTTTAATCACATTCTTTACCATTTGCAATCATAAAATAGTCTAATATCTTCATTTTTTCAACATACGTAGCTATTACCCTCGAAAACTAAAACTTTTGACATAGGAAAAGAGCCTTTAATCACATTCTTTACCATTTGCAATCATAAAATAGTCTAATATCTTCATTTTTTCAACATACGTAGCTATTACCCTCGAAAACTAAAACTTTTGAAATAGGAAAAGAGCCTTTAATCACATTCTTTACCATGTGCAATCATAAAATAGTCTAATATCTTCATTTTTTCAACATACGTAGCTATTACCCTCGAAAACTAAAACTTTTGAAATAGGAAAAGAGCCTTTAATCACATTCTTTACCATTTGCAATCATAAAATAGTCTAATATCTTCATTTTTTCAACATACGTAGCTATTACCCTCGAAAACTAAAACTTTTGACATAGGAAAAGAGCCTTTAATCACATTCTTTACCATGTGCAATCATAAAATAGTCTAATATCTTCATTTTTTCCACAGACGTAGCTATTACCCTCGAAAACTAAAACTTTTGAAATAGGAAAAGAGCCTTTAATCACATTCTTTACCATTTGCAATCATAAAATAGTCTAATATCTTCATTTTTTCAACATACGTAGCTATTACCCTCGAAAACTAAAACTTTTGAAATAGGAAAAGAGCCTTTAATCACATTCTTTACCATTTGCAATCATAAAATAGTCTAATATCTTCATTTTTTCAACATACGTAGCTATTACCCTCGAAAACTAAAACTTTTGACATAGGAAAAGAGCCTTTAATCACATTCTTTACCATTTGCAATCATAAAATAGTCTAATATCTTCATTTTTCAACATACGTAGCTATTACCCTCGAAAACTAAAACTTTTGACATAGGAAAAGAGCCTTTAATCACATTCTTTACCATTTGCAATCATAAAATAGTCTAATATCTTCATTTTTTCAACATACGTAGCTATTACCCTCGAAAACTAAAACTTTTGACATAGGAAAAGAGCCTTTAATCACATTCTTTACCATGTGCAATCATAAAATAGTCTAATATCTTCATTTTTTCAACCCGTAGCTATTACCCTCGAAAACTAAAACTTTTGACATAGGAAAAGAGCCTTTAATCACATTCTTTACCATTTGCAATCATAAAATAGTCTAATATCTTCATTTTTTCAACATACATAGCTATTACCCTCGAAAACTAAAACTTTTAAAATAGGAAAAGAGCCTTTAATCACATTCTTTACCATTTGCAATCATAAAATTGTCTAATATCTTCATTTATTCAACATGCATAGCTATTACCCTCGAAAACTAAAACTTTTGACATAGGAAAAGAGCCTTTAATCACATTCTTTACCATTTGCAATCATAAAATAGTCTAATATCTTCATTTTTTCAACATACGTAGCTATTACCCTCGAAAACTAAAACTTTTGAAATAGGAAAAGAGCCTTTAATCACATTCTTTACCATGTGCAATCATAAAATTGTCTAATATCTTCATTTTTTCAACATACGTAGCTATTACCCTCGAAAACTAAAACTTTTGAAATAGGAAAAGAGCCTTTAATCACATTCTTTACCATTTGCAATCATAAAATAGTCTAATATCTTCATTTTTTCCAAACACATAGCTATTACCCTCGAAAACTAAAACTTTTGAAATAGGAAAAGAGCCTTTAATCACATTCTTTACCATTTGCAATCATAAAATAGTCTAATATCTTCATTTTTTCAACATACGTAGCTATTACCCTCGAAAACTAAAACTTTTGACATAGGAAAAGAGCCTTTAATCATATTCTTTACCATGTGCAATCATAAAATAGTCTAATATCTTCATTTTTTCACAGACATAGCTATTACCCTCGAAAACTAAAACTTTTGAAATAGGAAAAGAGCCTTTAATCACATTCTTTACCATTTGCAATCATAAAATAGTCTAATATCTTCATTTTTTCAACATACGTAGCTATTACCCTCGAAAACTAAAACTTTTGAAATAGGAAAAGAGCCTTTAATCACATTCTTTACCATGTGCAATCATAAAATAGTCTAATATCTTCATTTTTTTCACAGACAAAGCTATTACCCTCGAAAACTAAAACTTTTGAAATAGGAAAAGAGCCTTTAATCACATTCTTTACCATTTGCAATCATAAAATAGTCTAATATCTTCATTTTTTCAACATACATAGCTCTTACCCCGAAAACTAAAACTTTTGAAATAGGAAAAGAGCCTTTAATCACATTCTTTACCATTTGCAATCATAAAATAGTCTAATATCTTCATTTTTCAACATACGTAGCTATTACCCTCGAAAACTAAAACTTTTGACAATAGGAAAAGAGCCTTTAATCACATTCTTTACCATTTGCAATCATAAAATAGTCTAATATCTTCATTTTTTCAACATACGTAGCTATTACCCTCGAAAACTAAAACTTTTGACATAGGAAAAGAGCCTTTAATCACATTCTTTACCATTTGCAATCATAAAATAGTCTAATATCTTCATTTTTTCAACATACGTAGCTACTTACCCTCGAAAACTAAAACTTTTGAAATAGGAAAAGAGCCTTTAATCACATTCTTTACCATGTGCAATCATAAAATAGTCTAATATCTTCATTTTTTCAACATACGTAGCTATTACCCTCGAAAACTAAAACTTTTGACATAGGAAAAGAGCCTTTAATCACATTCTTTACCATTTGCAATCATAAAATAGTCTAATATCTTCATTTTTTCAACATAAGCTATTACCCTCGAAAACTAAAACTTTTGAAATAGGAAAAGAGCCTTTAATCACATTCTTTACCATTTGCAATCATAAAATAGTCTAATATCTTCATTTTTTCAACATACGTAGCTATTACCCTCGAAAACTAAAACTTTTGAAATAGGAAAAGAGCCTTTAATCACATTCTTTACCATTTGCAATCATAAAATAGTCTAATATCTTCATTTTTTCAACATACGTAGCTATTACCCTCGAAAACTAAAACTTTTGAAATAGGAAAAGAGCCTTTAATCACATTCTTTACCATGTGCAATCATAAAATTGTCTAATATCTTCATTTTTTCAACATACGTAGCTATTACCCTCGAAAACTAAAACTTTTGAAATAGGAAAAGAGCCTTTAATCACATTCTTTACCATGTGCAATCATAAAATAGTCTAATATCTTCATTTTTCCACAGACATAGCTATTACCCTCGAAAACTAAAACTTTTGAAATAGGAAAAGAGCCTTTAATCACATTCTTTACCATTTGCAATCATAAAATAGTCTAATATCTTCATTTTTTCAACATACGTAGCTATTACCCTCGAAAACTAAAACTTTTGAAATAGGAAAAGAGCCTTTAATCACATTCTTTACCATGTACAATCATAAAATTAGTCTAATATCTTCATTTTTTCAACACACGTAGCTATTACCCTCGAAAACTAAAACTTTTGAAATAGGAAAAGAGCCTTTAATCACATTCTTTACCATTTGCAATCATAAAATAGTCTAATATCTTCATTTTTTCAACATACGTAGCTATTACCCTCGAAAACTAAAACTTTTGAAACTGGAAAAGAGCCTTTAATCACATTCTTTACCATTTGCAATCATAAAATAGTCTAATATCTTCATTTTTTCAACATACGTAGCTATTACCCTCGAAAACTAAAACTTTTGACATAGGAAAAGAGCCTTTAATCACATTCTTTACCATGTGCAATCATAAAATAGTCTAATATCTTCATTTTTTTCAACAACGTAGCTATTACCCTCGAAAACTAAAACTTTTGAAATAGGAAAAGAGCCTTTAATCACATTCTTTACATTTGAAATCATAAAATTGTCTAATATCTTCATTTTTTCCACAGACAAAGCTATTACCCTCGAAAACTAAAACTTTTGAAATAGGAAAAGAGCCTTTAATCACATTCTTTACATTTGCAATCATAAAATAGTCTAATATCTTCATTTTTTCCACAACAAAGCTATTACCCTCGAAAACTAAAACTTTTGAAATAGGAAAAGAGCCTTTAATCACATTCTTTACCGTTTGCAATCATAAAATAGTCTAATATCTTCATTTTTTCAACATACGTAGCTATTACCCTCGAAAACTAAAACTTTTGACATAGGAAAAGAGCCTTTAATCACATTCTTTACCATTTGCAATCATAAAATAGTCTAATATCTTCATTTTTTCAACATACGTAGCTATTACCCTCGAAAACTAAAACTTTTGAAATAGGAAAAGAGCCTTTAATCACATTCTTTACCATGTGCAATCATAAAATAGTCTAATATCTTCATTTTTTCAACATACGTAGCTATTACCCTCGAAAACTAAAACTTTTGAAATAGGAAAAGAGCCTTTAATCACATTCTTTACCATTGCAATCATAAAATAGTCTAATATCTTCATTTTTTCAACATACGTAGCTATTACCCTCGAAAACTAAAACTTTTGAAATAGGAAAAGAGCCTTTAATCACATTCTTTACCATTTGCAATCATAAAATAGTCTAATATCTTCATTTTTTCAACATACGTAGCTATTACCCTCGAAAACTAAAACTTTTGACATAGGAAAAGAGCCTTTAATCACATTCTTTACCATTTGCAATCATAAAATAGTCTAATATCTTCATTTTTCAACATACGTAGCTATTACCCTCGAAAACTAAAACTTTTGACATAGGAAAAGAGCCTTTAATCACATTCTTTACCATTTGCAATCATAAAATAGTCTAATATCTTCATTTTTTCCACAGACATAGCTATTACCCTCGAAAACTAAAACTTTTGAAATAGGAAAAGAGCCTTTAATCACATTCTTTACCATTTGCAATCATAAAATAGTCTAATATCTTCATTTTTTCAACATACGTAGCTCTTACCCTCGAAAACTAAAACTTTTGAAATAGGAAAAGAGCCTTTAATCACATTCTTTACCATTTGCAATCATAAAATAGTCTAATATCTTCATTTTTTCAACTCACGTAGCTATTACCCTCGAAAACTAAAACTTTTGACATAGGAAAAGAGCCTTTAATCACATTCTTTACCATGTGCAATCATAAAATAGTCTAATATCTTCATTTTTTCAACAATAGCTATTACCCT
>NW_027066962.1:0-16209 GCF_032884065.1 Artemia franciscana | reverse complement strand
GAATGTGAATAAAGGCTCTTTTCCTATTTCAAAAGTTTTAGTTTTTGAGGGTAATAGCTACGTATGTTGAAAAAATGAAGATATTAGACTATTTTATGATTGCACATGGTAAAGAATGTGATTAAAGGCTCTTTTCCTATTTCAAAAGTTTTAGTTTTCAAGGGTAATAGCTTTGTATGTGGAAAAATGAAGATATTAGACTATTTTATGATTGCACATGGTAAAGAATGTGATTTAAGGCTCTTTTCCTATGTCAAAAGTTTTAGTTTTCGAGGGTAATAGCTACGTATGTTGAAAAAATGAAGATATTAGACTATTTTATGATTGTAAATGGTAAAGAATGTGATTAAAGGCTCTTTTCCTATTTCAAACGTTTTAGTTTTCGAGGGTAATAACTACGTATGTTGAAAAAATGAAGATATTAGACTATTTTATGATTGCACATGGTAAAGAATAAGATTAAAGGCTCTTTTCCTATTTCAAAAGTTTTAGTTTTCGAGGGTAATAGCTACGTATGTTGAAAAAATGAAGATATTAGACAATTTTATGATTGCAAATGGTAAAGAATGTGATTAAAGGCTCTTTTCCTATTTCAAAAGTTTTGGTTTTCGAGGGTAATAGCTACGTATGTTGACAAAATGAAGATATTAGACTATTTTATGATTGCAAATGGTAAAGAATGTGATTAAAGGCTCTTTTTTTTCTATTTCAAAAGTTTTTAATTTCGAGGGTAATAGCTACGTATGTTGAAAAAATGAAGATATTAGACTATTTTATGATTGCAAATGGTAAAGAATTTGATTAAAGGCTCTTTTCCTATTTCAAAAGTTTTAGTTTTCGAGGGTAATAGCTTTGTCTGTGGAAAAAATGAAGATATTAGACTATTTTATGATTGCACATGGTAAAGAATGTGATTAAAGGCTCTTTTCCTATTTCAAAAGTTTTAGTTTTCGAGGGTAATAGCTATGTATGTTGAAAAAATTAAGATATTAGACTATCTAATGATTGCACATAGTAAAGAATGTGATTAAAGGCTCTTTTCCTATTTCAAAAGTTTTAGTTTTCAAGGGTAATAGCTACGTATGTTGAAAAAATGAAGATATTAGACAATTTTATGATTGCACATGGTAAAGAATGTGATTAAAGGCTCTTTTCCTATGTCAAAAGTTTTAGTTTTCGAGGGTAATAGCTAAGTATGTTGAAAAAATGAAGATATTAGACTATTTTATGATTGCAAATTGTAAAGAATGTGAATAAAGGCTCTTTTCCTATTTCAAAAGTTTTAGTTTTCGAGGGTAATAGCTACGTATGTTGAAAAAATGAAGATATTAGACTATTTTATGATTGCACATGGTAAAGAATGTGATTAAAGGCTCTTTTCCTATTTCAAAAGTTTTAGTTTTCAAGGGTAATAGCTTTGTATGTGGAAAAATGAAGATATTAGACTATTTTATGATTGCACATGGTAAAGAATGTGATTAAAGGCTTTTTTCCTATTTGAAAAGTTTTAGTTTTCGAGGGTAATAGCTACGTATGTTGAAAAAATGAAGATATTAGACTATTTTATGATTGCAAATGGTAAAGAATGTGATTAAAGGCTCTTTTCCTATGTCAAAAGTTTTAGTTTTCGAGGGTAATAGCTACGTATGTTGAAAAAATGAAGATATTAGACTATTTTATGATTGTAAATGGTAAAGAATGTGATTAAAGGCTCTTTTCCTATTTCAAAAGTTTTAGTTTTCGAGGGTAATAGCTACGTATGTTGAAAAAATGAAGATATTAGACTATTTTATGATTGTAAATGGTAAAGAATGTGATTAAAGGCTCTTTTCCTATTTCAAAAGTTTTAGTTTTCGAGGGTAATAGCTTTGTCAGTGGAAAAAAATGAAGATATTAGACTATTTTATGATTGCACATGGTAAAGAATGTTATTAAAGGCTCTTTTCCTATTTCAAAAGTTTTAGTTTTCGAGGGTAATAGCTACGTATGTTGAAAAAATGAAGATATTAAACAATTTTATGATTGCACATGGTATAGAATGTGATTAAAGGCTCTTTTCCTATGTCAAAAGTTTTAGTTTTTGAGGGTAATAGCTAAGTATGTTGAAAAAATGAAGATATTAGACTATTTTATGATTGCAAATGGTAAAGAATATGATTAAAGGCTCTTTTCCTATTTCATAAGTTTTAGTTTTCGAGGGTAATAGCTACTTATGTTGAAAAAATGAAGATATTAGACTATTTTATGATTGCACATGGTAAAGAATGTGATTAAAGGCTCTTTTCCTATTTCAAAAGTTTTAGTTTTCGAGAGTAATAGCTTTGTCTGTGGAAAAAATGAAGATATTGGACAATTTTATGATTGCACATGGTAAAGAATGTGATTAAAGGCTCTATAGAAAGATAAGCCTACAAACCAAGATTAGAATATTGGAAGCTAAAGTGATGACAGTGGTCAAATATGGCTCTGAAGCATGGACACTCCGAAAAGCAGATGAACATTTACTAGATGTTTTCCAGAGAAATTGCCTACGGATTGTTCTGGGTACCCGGCTGACTGACCGTATTTCAAACAGTAGGTTGTACGAAAAGTGTGGTTCAATCCCGCTTTCTGGGGCTATAATGAAAGAAAGGTTGAGATGGCTAGGCCACGTTCTACGGATGAAGGATGACAGATTACCGAAGATTGTCCTTTTTGGCCAACCGTCTGGGGCTACACGGAAAGCAGGTCGTCCTTGTCTGGGTTGGGAGGATGTCATAAATAAGGATTTAAAGGAAATGGGAACTTCCTGGGAGGGTGTAAAGAGGGAGGCTTTAAATAGATTAGGTTGGAGGAGGAGCGTGCGTAGCTGTGTTGGCCTCAGGCGGCTTGGTGCTGCAGTGAGTTATTAGTAGTAGTAGTAGTTTCCTATTTCAAAAGTCTTAGTTTTCGAGGGTAATAGCTACGTATGTAGAAAAAATTAACATATTTGACTATTTTATGATTGCAAATGGTAAAGAAGGTGATTAAAGGCTCTTTTCCTATTTCAAATTTTTTAGTTTTCGAGGGTAATAGCTACGTATATTGAAAAAATGAAGATATTAGACAATTTTATGATTGCAAATGGTAAAGAATGTGATTAAAGGCTCTTTTCCTATTTCAAAAGTTTTAGTTCTCGAGGGTAATAGCTTCGTATGTTGAAAACATGAAGATATTAGACAATTTTATGATTGCAATTGGTAAAGAATGTGATTAACGGCTCTTTTCCTATTTCAAAAGTTTTAGTTTTCGAGGGTAATAGCTACGTATGTTGAAAAAATGAAGATATTAGACTATTTTATGATTGCAAATGGTAAAGAATGTGATTAAAGGCTCTTTTCCTATTTCAAAAGTTTTAGTTTTCGAGGGTAATAGCTACCTATGTTGAAAAATGAAGATATTAGACAATTTTATGATTGCAAATGGTAAAGAATGTGATTAAGGCTCTTTTCCTATTTCAAAAGTTTTAGTTTTCGAGGGTAATAGCTACGTATGTTGAAAAAATGAAGATTTTAGACAATTTTATGATTGCAAATGGTAAAGAATGTGATTAAAGGCTCTTTTGCTATTTCAAAAGTTTTAGTTTTCGAGGGTAATAGCTACGTATGTTGAAAAAATGAAGATATTAGACTATTTTATGATTGCAAATGGTAAAGAATGTGATTAAAGGCTCTTTTCCTATTTCAAAAGTTTTAGTTTTCGAGGGTAATAGCTACGTATGTTGAAAAAAATGAAAATATTAGACAATTTTATGATTGCAAATGGTAAAGAATGTGATTTAAGGCTCTTTTCATATGTCAAAAGTTTTAGTTTTCAAGGGTAATAGCTACGTATGTTGAAAAAATGAAGATATTAGACAATTTTTTGATTGCACATGGTAAAGAATGTGATTAAATGCTCTTTTCCTATTTCAAAAGTTTTAGTTTTCGAGGGTAATAGCTACGTATGTTGAAAAAATGAAGATATTAGACTATTTTATGATTGCAAATGGTAAAGAATGTGATTAAAGGCTCTTTTCCTATGTCAAAAGTTTTAGTTTTCGAGGGTAATAGCTTTGTCTTTGGAAAAAATGAAGATATTAGACTATTTTATGATTGCAAATGGTAAAGATTTGATTAAAGGCTCTTTTCCTATTTCAAAAGTTATGGTTTTCGAGGGTAATAGCTACGTATGTTGAAAAAATGAAGATATTAGACTATTTTATGATTGCACATGGTAAAGAATAAGATTAAAGGCTCTTTTCCTATTTCAAAAGTTTTAGTTTTTGAGGGTAATAGCTTTGTCTGTGGAAAAAATGAAGATATTAGACAATTTTATGATTGCACATGGTAAAGAATGTGATTAAAGGCTCTTTTCCTATTTCAAAAGTTTAAGTTTTCGAGGGTAATAGCTACGTGTGTTGAAAAAATGAAGATATTAGACTATTTTATGATTGCAAATGGTAAAGAATGTGATTAAGGCTCTTTTCCTATTTCAAAAGTTTTAGTTTTCGAGGGTAATAGCTACGTATGTTGAAAAAATGAAGATATTAGACTATTTTATGATTGCAAATGGTAAAGAATGTGATTAAAGGCTCTTTTCCTATGTCAAAAGTTTTAGTTTTCGAGGGTAATAGCTTTGTCAGTGGAAAAAATGAAGATATTAGACAATTTTATGATTGCACATGGTAAAGAATGTGATTAAAGGCTCTTTTCCTATTTCAAAAGTTTTAGTTTTCGAGGGTAATAGCTACGTATGTTGAAAAAATGAAGATATTAGACGATTTTGTGATTGCAAATGGTAAAGAATGTGATTAAAGGCTCTTTTCCTATGTCCAAAGTTTTAGTTTTCGAGGTTAATAGCTTTGTCTGTGGAAAAAAGGAAGATATTAGACAATTTTAAGATTGCACATGGTAAAGAATGTGATTAAATGCTCTTTTCCTATTTCAAAAGTTTTAGTTTTCGAGGGTAATAGCTACGTATGTTGAAAAAATGAATATATTAGACTATTTTATGATTGCAAATGGTAAAGAATGTGATTAAAGGCTCTTTTCCTATCTCAAAAGTTTTAGTTTTCGAGGGTAATAGCTTTGTCTTTGGAAAAAATGAAGATATTAGACTATTTTATGATTGCAAATGGTAAAGATTTTGATTAAAGGCTCTTTTCCTATTTCAAAAGTTATGGTTTTCGAGGGTAATAGCTACGTATGTTGAAAAAATGAAGATATTAGACTATTTTATGATTGCACATGGTAAAGAATAAGATTAAAGGCTCTTTTCCTATTTCAAAAGTTTTAGTTTTTGAGGGTAATAGCTTTGTCTGTGAAAAAAATGAAGATATTAGACAATTTTATGATTGCACATGGTAAAAAATGTGATTAAAGGCTCTTTTCCTATTTCAAAAGTTTAAGTTTTCGAGGGTAATAGCTACGTGTGTTGAAAAAATGAAGATATTAGACTATTTTATGATTGCAAATGGTAAAGAATGTGATTAAGGCTCTTTTCCTATTTCAAAAGTTTTAGTTTTCGAGGGTAATAGCTACGTATGTTGAAAAAATGAAGATATTAGACTATTTTATGATTGCAAATGGTAAAGAATGTGATTAAAGGCTCTTTTCCTATGTCAAAAGTTTTAGTTTTCGAGGGTAATAGCTTTGTCAGTGGAAAAAATGAAGATATTAGACAATTTTATGATTGCACATGGTAAAGAATGTGATTAAAGGCTCTTTTCCTATTTCAAAAGTTTTAGTTTTCGAGGGTAATAGCTACGTATGTTGAAAAAATGAAGATATTAGACTATTTTGTTATTGCAAATGGTAAAGAATGTGATTAAAGGCTCTTTTCCTATGTCCAAAGTTTTAGTTTTCGAGGTTAATAGCTTTGTCTGTGGAAAAAAGGAAGATATTAGACAATTTTAAGATTGCACATGGTAAAGAATGTGATTAAAGGCTCTTTCCTATTTCAAAAGTTTTAGTTCTCGAGTATAATAGCTATGTCTGTGGAAAAAATGAAGATATTAGACTATCTTATGATTGCACATGGTAAAGAATGTGATTAAAGGCTCCTTTCCTATGTCAAAAGTTTTAGTTTTCGAGGGTAATAGCTTTGTCTGTGGAAAAAAATGAAGATATTAGACAATTTTATGATTGCACAAGGTAAAGAATGTGATTAAAGGCTCTTTTCCTATTTCAAAAGTTTTAGTTTTCGAGGGTAATAGCTACGTATGTTGAAAAATGAAGATATTAGACTATTTTATGATTGCAAATGGTAAAGAATGTGATTAAAGGCTCTTTTCCTATTTCAAAAGTTTTAGTTTTCGAGGGTAATAGCTACGTATGTTGAAAAAATGAAGATATTAGACTATTTTATGATTGCACATGGTAAAGAATGTGATTAAAGGCTCTTTTCCTATTTCAAAAGTTTTAGTTTTCGAGGGTAATAGCTTTGTCTGTGGAAAAAATGAAGATATTAGACAATTTTATGATGGCACATGGTAAAGCATGTGATTAAAGGCTGTTTTCCTATGTCAAAATTTTTGTTTTCGAGGGTAATAGCTACGTATGTTGAAAAAATGAAGATATTAGACTATTTTATGATTGCAAATGGTAAAGAATGTGATTAAAGGCTCTTTTCCTATTTCAAAAGTTTTAGTTTTCGAGGGTAATAGCTACGTATGTTGAAAAAATGAAGATATTAGACAATTTTATGATTGCAAATGGTAAAGAATGTGCTTAAAGGCTCTTTTGCTATTTCAAAAGTTTTAGTTTTCGAGGGTAATAGCTACGTATGTTGAAAAAATGAAGATATTAGACTATTTTATGATTGCAAATGGTAAAGAATGTGATTAAAGGCTCTTTTCCTATGTCCAAAGTTTTAGTTTTCGAGGTTAATAGCTTTGTCTGTGGAAAAAAGGAAGATATTAGACAATTTTAAGATTGCACATGGTAAAGAATGTGATTAAAGGCTCTTTTCCTATTTCAAAAGTTTTAGTTCTCGAGTATAATAGCTATGTCTGTGGAAAAAATGAAGATATTAGACTATTTTATGATTGCACATGGTAAAGAATGTGACTAAAGGCTCCTTTCCTATGTCAAAAGTTTTAGTTTTCGAGGGTAATAGCTTTGTCTGTGGAAAAAATGAAGATATTAGACAATTTTATGATTGCACAAGGTAAAGAATGTGATTAAAGGCTCTTTTCCTATTTCAAAAGTTTTAGTTTTCGAGGGTAATAGCTACGTATGTTAAAAAATGAAGATATTAGACTATTTTATGATTGCAAATGGTAAAGAATGTGATTAAAGGCTCTTTTCCTATTTCAAAAGTTTTAGTTTTCGAGGGTAATAGCTACGTAAGTTGAAAAAATGAAGACAATAGACAATTTTATGATTGCATATGGTAAAGAATGTGCTTAAAGGCTCTTTTCCTATTTCAAAAGTTTTAGTTTTCGAGGGTGATAGCTACAAATGTTGAAAAAATGAAGATATTAGACTATTTTATGAATGCACATGGTAAAGAATGTGATTAAAGGCTCTTTTCCTATTTCAAAAGTTTTAGTTTTCGAGGGTAATAACTACGTATGTTGAAAAAATGAAGATATTAGTCTATTTTATGATTGCACATGGTAAAGAATGTGATTAAAGGCTCTTTTCCTATTTCAAAAGTTTTAGTTTTCGAGGGTAATAGCTACGTATGTTGAAAAAATCAAGATATTAGACTATTTTATGATTGCAAATGGTAAAGAATGTGATTAAAGGCTCTTTTCCTATTTCAAAAGTTTTAGTTTTCGAGGGTAATAGCTACGTATGTTGAAAAAATGAAGATATTAGACTATTTTATGATTGCACATGGTAAAGAATGTGATTAAAGGCTCTTTTCCTATTTCAAAAGTTTTAGTTTTCGAGGGTAATTGCTTTGTCTGTGGAAAAAATGAAGATATTAGACAATTTTATGATTGCACATGGTAAAGCATGTGATTAAAGGCTCTTTTCCTATGTCAAAATTTTAGTTTTTGAGGGTAATAGCTACGTATGTTGAAAAAATGAAGATATTAGACTATTTTATGATTGCAAATGGTAAAGAATGTGATTAAAGGCTTTTTTCCTATGTCAAAAGTTTTAGTTTTCGAGGGTAATAGCTACGTATGTTGAAAAAATGAAGATATTAGACTATTTTATGATTGCAAATGGTAAAGAGTGCGATTAAAGGCTCTTTTCCTATTTCAAAAGTTTAAGTTTTCGAGGGTAATAGCTACGTATGTTGAAAAAATGAAGATATTAGACAATTTTATGATTGCAAATAGTAAAGAATGTGATTAAAGGCTCTTTTCCTATGTCAAAAGTTTTAGTTTTCAAGGGTAATAACTACGTATGTTGAACAAATGAAAATATTAGACAATTTTATGATTTCACATGGTAAAGAATGTGATTAAAGGCTCTTTTCCTATTTCAAAAGTTTTAGTTTTCGAGGGTAATAGCTACGTATGTTGAAGAAATGAAGATATTAGACTATTTTATGATTGCAAATGGTAAAGAATGTGATTAAAGGCTCTTTTCCTATTTCAAAAGTTTTAGTTTTCGAGGGTAATAGCTACGTATGTTGAAAAAACGAAGATATTAGACTATTTTATGATTGCACATGGTAAAGAATAAGATTAAAGGCTCTTTTCCTATTTCAAAAGTTTTAGTTTTTGAGGGTAATAGCTTTGTCTGTGGAAAAAATGAAGATATTAGACAATTTTATGATTGCACATGGTAAAGAATGTGATTAAAGGCTCTTTTCCTATTTCAAAAGTTTTAGTTTTCGAGGGGTAATAACTACGTATGTTGAAAAAATGAAGATATTAGACTATTTTATGATTGCAGATGGTAAAGAATAAGATTAAAGGCTCTTTTCCTATTTCAAAAGTTTTAGTTTTCGAGGGTAATAGCTACGTATGTTGAAAAAATGAAGATATAAGACAATTTTATGATTGCAAATGGTAAAGGATGTGATTAAAGGCTCTTTTCCTATTTCAAAAGTTTTGGTTTTCGAGGGTAATAGCTACGTATGTTGAAAAAATGAAGATATTAGACTATTTTATGATTGCAAATGGTAAAGAATGTGATTAAAGGCTCTTTTCCTATTTCAAAAGTTTTAATTTTCGAGGGTAATAGCTATGTATGTTGAAAAAATGAATATATTAGACTATTTTATGATTGCAAATGGTAAAGAATTTGATTAAAGGCTCTTTTCCTATTTCAAAAGTTTTAGTTTTCGAGGGTAATAGCTTTGTCTGTGGAAAAAATGAAGATATTAGACTATTTTATGATTGCACATGGTAAAGAATGTGATTAAAGGCTCTTTTCCTATTTCAAAAGTTTTAGTTTTCGAGGGTAATAGCTACGTATGTTGAAAAAATTAAGATATTAGACTATCTAATGATTGCACATGGTAAAGAATGTGATTAAAGGCTCTTTTCCTATGTCAAAAGTTTTAGTTTTCGAGGGTAATAGCTAAGTATGTTGAAAAAATGAAGATATTAGACTATTTTATGATTGCACATGGTAAAGAATGTGATTAAAGGCTCTTTTCCTATTTCAAAAGTTTTAGTTTTCGAGGGTAATTGCTTTGTCTGTGGAAAAAATGAAGATATTAGACAATTTTATGATTGCACATGGTAAAGCATGTGATTAAAGGCTCTTTTCCTATGTCAAAATTTTAGTTTTTGAGGTTAATAGCTACGTATGTTGAAAAAATGAAGATATTAGACTATTTTATGATTGCAAATGGTAAAGAATGTGATTAAAGGCTCTTTTCCTATGTCAAAAGTTTTAGTTTTCGAGGGTAATAGCTACGTATGTTGAAAAAATGAAGATATTAGACTATTTTATGATTGCAAATGGTAAAGAGTGTGATTAAAGGCTCTTTTCCTATTTCAAAAGTTTAAGTTTTCGAGGGTAATAGCTACGTGTGTTGAAAAAATGAAGATATTAGACTATTTTATGATTGCAAATGGTAAAGAATGTGATTAAGGCTCTTTTCCTATTTCAAAAGTTTTAGTTTTCGAGGGTAATAGCTACGTATGTTGAAAAAATGAAGATATTAGACTATTTTATGATTGCAAATGGTAAAGAATGTGATTAAAGGCTCTTTTCCTATGTCAAAAGTTTTAGTTTTCGAGGGTAATAGCTTTGTCAGTGGAAAAAATGAAGATATTAGACAATTTTATGATTGCACATGGTAAAGAATGTGATTAAAGGCTCTTTTCCTATTTCAAAAGTTTTAGTTTTCGAGGGTAATAGCTACGTATGTTGAAAAAATGAAGATATTAGACGATTTTGTGATTGCAAATGGTAAAGAATGTGATTAAAGGCTCTTTTCCTATGTCCAAAGTTTTAGTTTTCGAGGTTAATAGCTTTGTCTGTGGAAAAAAGGAAGATATTAGACAATTTTAAGATTGCACATGGTAAAGAATGTGATTAAATGCTCTTTTCCTATTTCAAAAGTTTTAGTTTTCGAGGGTAATAGCTACGTATGTTGAAAAAATGAATATATTAGACTATTTTATGATTGCAAATGGTAAAGAATGTGATTAAAGGCTCTTTTCCTATCTCAAAAGTTTTAGTTTTCGAGGGTAATAGCTTTGTCTTTGGAAAAAATGAAGATATTAGACTATTTTATGATTGCAAATGGTAAGATTTTGATTAAAGGCTCTTTTCCTATTTCAAAAGTTATGGTTTTCGAGGGTAATAGCTACGTATGTTGAAAAAATGAAGATATTAGACTATTTTATGATTGCACATGGTAAAGAATAAGATTAAAGGCTCTTTTCCTATTTCAAAAGTTTTAGTTTTTGAGGGTAATAGCTTTGTCTGTGAAAAAATGAAGATATTAGACAATTTTATGATTGCACATGGTAAAAAATGTGATTAAAGGCTCTTTTCCTATTTCAAAAGTTTAAGTTTTCGAGGGTAATAGCTACGTGTGTTGAAAAAATGAAGATATTAGACTATTTTATGATTGCAAATGGTAAAGAATGTGATTAAGGCTCTTTTCCTATTTCAAAAGTTTTAGTTTTCGAGGGTAATAGCTACGTATGTTGAAAAAATGAAGATATTAGACTATTTTATGATTGCAAATGGTAAAGAATGTGATTAAAGGCTCTTTTCCTATGTCAAAAGTTTTAGTTTTCGAGGGTAATAGCTTTGTCAGTGGAAAAAATGAAGATATTAGACAATTTTATGATTGCACTTGGTAAAGAATGTGATTAAAGGCTCTTTTCCTATTTCAAAAGTTTTAGTTTTCGAGGGTAATAGCTACGTATGTTGAAAAAATGAAGATATTAGACTATTTTGTGATTGCAAATGGTAAAGAATGTGATTAAAGGCTCTTTTCCTATGTCCAAAGTTTTAGTTTTCGAGGTTAATAGCTTTGTCTGTGGAAAAAAGGAAGATATTAGACAATTTTAAGATTGCACATGGTAAAGAATGTGATTAAAGGCTCTTTTCCTATTTCAAAAGTTTTAGTTCTCGAGTATAATAGCTATGTCTGTGGAAAAAATGAAGATATTAGACTATCTTATGATTGCACATGGTAAAGAATGTGATTAAAGGCTCCTTTCCTATGTCAAAAGTTTTAGTTTTCGAGGGTAATAGCTTTGTCTGTGGAAAAAATGAAGATATTAGACAATTTTATGATTGCACAAGGTAAAGAATGTGATTAAAGGCTCTTTTCCTATTTCAAAAGTTTTAGTTTTCGAGGGTAATAGCTACGTATGTTGAAAAATGAAGATATTAGACTATTTTATGATTGCAAATGGTAAAGAATGTGATTAAAGGCTCTTTTCCTATTTCAAAAGTTTTAGTTTTCGAGGGTAATAGCTACGTATGTTGAAAAAATGAAGATATTAGACTATTTTATGATTGCACATGGTAAAGAATGTGATTAAAGGCTCTTTTCCTATTTCAAAGTTTTAGTTTTCGAGGGTAATAGCTTTGTCTGTGGAAAAAATGAAGATATTAGACAATTTTATGATGGCACATGGTAAAGCATGTGATTAAAGGCTGTTTTCCTATGTCAAAATTTTTGTTTTCGAGGGTAAGAGCTACGTATGTTGAAAAAATGAAGATATTAGACTATTTTATGATTGCAAATGGTAAAGAATGTGATTAAAGGCTCTTTTCCTATTTCAAAAGTTTTAGTTTTCGAGGGTAATAGCTACGTATGTTGAAAAAATGAAGATATTAGACAATTTTATGATTGCAAATGGTAAAGAATGTGCTTAAAGGCTCTTTTGCTATTTCAAAAGTTTTAGTTTTCGAGGGTAATAGCTACGTATGTTGAAAAAATGAAGATATTAGACTATTTTATGATTGCAAATGGTAAAGAATGTGATTAAAGGCTCTTTTCCTATGTCCAAAGTTTTAGTTTTCGAGGGTAATAGCTTTGTCTGTGGAAAAAAGGAAGATATTAGACAATTTTAAGATTGCACATGGTAAAGAATGTGATTAAAGGCTCTTTTCCTATTTCAAAAGTTTTAGTTCTCGAGTATAATAGCTATGTCTGTGGAAAAAATGAAGATATTAGACTATTTTATGATTGCACATGGTAAAGAATGTGACTAAAGGCTCCTTTCCTATGTCAAAAGTTTTAGTTTTCGAGGGTAATAGCTTTGTCTGTGGAAAAAATGAAGATATTAGACAATTTTATGATTGCACAAGGTAAAGAATGTGATTAAAGGCTCTTTTCCTATTTCAAAAGTTTTAGTTTTCGAGGGTAATAGCTACGTATGTTAAAAAATGAAGATATTAGACTATTTTATGATTGCAAATGGTAAAGAATGTGATTAAAGGCTCTTTTCCTATTTCAAAAGTTTTAGTTTTCGAGGGTAATAGCTACGTAAGTTGAAAAAATGAAGACAATAGACAATTTTATGATTGCATATGGTAAAGAATGTGCTTAAAGGCTCTTTTCCTATTTCAAAAGTTTTAGTTTTCGAGGGTGATAGCTACAAATGTTGAAAAAATGAAGATATTAGACTATTTTATGAATGCACATGGTAAAGAATGTGATTAAAGGCTCTTTTCCTATTTCAAAAGTTTTAGTTTTCGAGGGTAATAACTACGTATGTTGAAAAAATGAAGATATTAGTCTATTTTATGATTGCACATGGTAAAGAATGTGATTAAAGGCTCTTTTCCTATTTCAAAAGTTTTAGTTTTCGAGGGTAATAGCTACGTATGTTGAAAAAATCAAGATATTAGACTATTTTATGATTGCAAATGGTAAAGAATGTGATTAAAGGCTCTTTTCCTATTTCAAAAGTTTTAGTTTTCGAGGGTAATAGCTACGTATGTTGAAAAAATGAAGATATTAGACTATTTTATGATTGCACATGGTAAAGAATGTGATTAAAGGCTCTTTTCCTATTTCAAAAGTTTTAGTTTTCGAGGGTAATTGCTTTGTCTGTGGAAAAAATGAAGATATTAGACAATTTTATGATTGCACATGGTAAAGCATGTGATTAAAGGCTCTTTTCCTATGTCAAAATTTTAGTTTTTGAGGGTAATAGCTACGTATGTTGAAAAAATGAAGATATTAGACTATTTTATGATTGCAAATGGTAAAGAATGTGATTAAAGGCTTTTTTCCTATGTCAAAAGTTTTAGTTTTCGAGGGTAATAGCTACGTATGTTGAAAAAATAAAGATATTAGACTATTTTATGATTGCAAATGGTAAAGAGTGCGATTAAAGGCTCTTTTCCTATTTCAAAAGTTTAAGTTTTCGAGGGTAATAGCTACGTATGTTGAAAAAATGAAGATATTAGACAATTTTATGATTGCAAATAGTAAAGAATGTGATTAAAGGCTCTTTTCCTATGTCAAAAGTTTTAGTTTTCAAGGGTAATAACTACGTATGTTGAACAAATGAAAATATTAGACAATTTTATGATTTCACATGGTAAAGAATGTGATTAAAGGCTCTTTTCCTATTTCAAAAGTTTTAGTTTTCGAGGGTAATAGCTACGTATGTTGAAGAAATGAAGATATTAGACTATTTTATGATTGCAAATGGTAAAGAATGTGATTAAAGGCTCTTTTCCTATTTCAAAAGTTTTAGTTTTCGAGGGTAATAGCTACGTATGTTGAAAAAACGAAGATATTAGACTATTTTATGATTGCACATGGTAAAGAATAAGATTAAAGGCTCTTTTCCTATTTCAAAAGTTTTAGTTTTTGAGGGTAATAGCTTTGTCTGTGGAAAAAATGAAGATATTAGACAATTTTATGATTGCACATGGTAAAGAATGTGATTAAAGGCTCTTTTCCTATTTCAAAAGTTTTAGTTTTCGAGGGTAATAACTACGTATGTTGAAAAAATGAAGATATTAGACTATTTTATGATTGCAGATGGTAAAGAATAAGATTAAAGGCTCTTTTCCTATTTCAAAAGTTTTAGTTTTCGAGGGTAATAGCTACGTATGTTGAAAAAATGAAGATATAAGACAATTTTATGATTGCAAATGGTAAAGGATGTGATTAAAGGCTCTTTTCCTATTTCAAAAGTTTTGGTTTTCGAGGGTAATAGCTACGTATGTTGAAAAAATGAAGATATTAGACTATTTTATGATTGCAAATGGTAAAGAATGTGATTAAAGGCTCTTTTCCTATTTCAAAAGTTTTAATTTTCGAGGGTAATAGCTATGTATGTTGAAAAAATGAATATATTACGTATGTTGAAAAATTAAGATATTAGACTATCTAATGATTGCACATGGTAAAGAATGTGATTAAAGGCTCTTTTCCTATGTCAAAAGTTTTAGTTTTCGAGGGTAATAGCTACGTATGTTGAAAAAATGAAGATATTAGACTATTTTATGATTGCACATGGTAAAGAATGTGATTAAAGGCTCTTTTCCTATTTCAAAAGTTTTAGTTTTCGAGGGTAATTGCTTTGTCTGTGGAAAAAATGAAGATATTAGACAATTTTATGATTGCACATGGTAAAGCATGTGATTAAAGGCTCTTTTCCTATGTCAAAATTTTAGTTTTTGAGGTTAATAGCTACGTATGTTGAAAAAATGAAGATATTAGACTATTTTATGATTGCAAATGGTAAAGAATGTGATTAAAGGCTCTTTTCCTATGTCAAAAGTTTTAGTTTTCGAGGGTAATAGCTACGTATGTTGAAAAAATGAAGATATTAGACTATTTTATGATTGCAAATGGTAAAGAGTGTGATTAAAGGCTCTTTTCCTATTTCAAAAGTTTAAGTTTTCGAGGGTAATAGCTACGTATGTTGAAAAAATGAAGATATCAGACAATTTTATGATTGCAAATGGTAAAGAATGTGATTAAAGGCTCTTTTCCTATTTCAAAAGTTTTAGTTTTCGAGGGTAATAGCTACGTATGTTGAAAAAATGAAGATATTAGACTATTTTATGATTGCAAATGGTAAAGAATGTGATTAAAGGCTCTTTTCCTATTTCAAAAGTTTTAGTTTTCGAGGGTAATAGCTAAATATGTTGAAAAAATGAAGATATTAGACTATTTTATGATTGCACATGGTAAAGAATAAGATTAAAGGCTCTTTTCCTATTTCAAAAGTTTTAGTTTTTGAGGGTAATAGCTTTGTCTGTGGAAAAAATGAAGATATTAGACAATTTTTTGATTGCACATGGTAAAGAATGTGATTAAAGGCTCTTTTCCTATTTCAAAAGTTTTAGTTTTCGAGGGTAATAACTACGTATGTTGAAAAAATGAAGATATTAGACTATTTTATGATTGCACATGGTAAAGAATAAGATTAAAGGCTCTTTTCCTATTTCAAAAGTTTTAGTTTTCGAGGGTAATAGCTACGTATGTTGAAAAAATGAAGATATTAGACAATTTTATGATTGCAAATGGTAAAGAATGTGATTAAAGGCTCTTTTCCTATTTCAAAAGTTTTGGTTTTCGAGGGTAATAGCTACGTATGTTGAAAAAATGAAGATATTAGACTATTTTATGATTGCAAATGGTAAAGAATGTGATTAAAGGCTCTTTTTTTCTATTTCAAAAGTTTTAATTTTCGAGGGTAATAGCTACGTATGTTGAAAAAATGAAGATATTAGACTATTTTATGATTGCAATTGGTAAAGAATTTGATTAAAGGCTCTTTTCCTATTTCAAAAGTTTTAGTTTTCGAGGGTAATAGCTTTGTCTGTGGAAAAAATGAAGATATTAGACTATTTT
>NW_027066961.1:0-16159 GCF_032884065.1 Artemia franciscana | reverse complement strand
CTTTTCTAAAATGACGTCTTGCATATGACTCATAGAAATAGTAGATAGACTAGCTAGAATCAAACTTTCACTGTTCTATCTACTATTGATATCTATTTATTGAATAGTGAAAAAGTCTTTTCTAAAATGACGTCTTGCATATGACTCATAGAAATAGTAGATAGACTAGCTAGAATCAAACTTTCACTGTTCTATCTACTATTGATATCTATTTATTGAATAGTGAAAAAGTCTTTTCTAAAATGACGTCTTGCATATGACTCATAGAAATAGTAGATAGACTAGCTAGAATCAAACTTTCACTGTTCTATCTACTATTGATATCTATTTATTGAATAGTGAAAAAGTCTTTTCTAAAATGACGTCTTGCATATGACTCATAGAAATAGTAGATAGACTAGCTAGAATCAAACTTTCACTGTTCTATCTACTATTGATATCTATTTATTGAATAGTGAAAAAGTCTTTTCTAAAATGACGTCTTGCATATGACTCATAGAAATAGTAGATAGACTAGCTAGAATCAAACTTTCACTGTTCTATCTACTATTGATATCTATTTATTGAATAGTGAAAAAGTCTTTTCTAAAATGATGTCTTGCATATGACTCATAGAAATAGTAGATAGACTAGCTAGAATCAAACTTTCACTGTTCTATCTACTATTGATATCTATTTATTGAATAGTGAAAAAGTCTTTTCTAAAATGACGTCTTGCATATGACTCATAGAAATAGTAGATAGACTAGCTAGAATCAAACTTTCACTGTTCTATCTACTATTGATATCTATTTATTGAATAGTGAAAAAGTCTTTTCTAAAATGACGTCTTGCATATGACTCATAGAAATAGTAGATAGACTAGCTAGAATCAAACTTTCACTGTTCTATCTACTATTGATATCTATTTATTGAATAGTGAAAAAGTCTTTTCTAAAATGACGTCTTGCATATGACTCATAGAAATAGTAGATAGACTAGCTAGAATCAAACTTTCACTGTTCTATCTACTATTGATATCTATTTATTGAATAGTGAAAAAGTCTTTTCTAAAATGACGTCTTGCATATGACTCATAGAAATAGTAGATAGACTAGCTAGAATCAAACTTTCACTGTTCTATCTACTATTGATATCTATTTATTGAATAGTGAAAAAGTCTTTTCTAAAATGACGTCTTGCATATGACTCATAGAAATAGTAGATAGACTAGCTAGAATCAAACTTTCACTGTTCTATCTACTATTGATATCTATTTATTGAATAGTGAAAAAGTCTTTTCTAAAATGACGTCTTGCATATGACTCATAGAAATAGTAGATAGACTAGCTAGAATCAAACTTTCACTGTTCTATCTACTATTGATATCTATTTATTGAATAGTGAAAAAGTCTTTTCTAAAATGACGTCTTGCATATGACTCATAGAAATAGTAGATAGACTAGCTAGAATCAAACTTTCACTGTTCTATCTACTATTGATATCTATTTATTGAATAGTGAAAAAGTCTTTTCTAAAATGACGTCTTGCATATGACTCATAGAAATAGTAGATAGACTAGCTAGAATCAAACTTTCACTGTTCTATCTACTATTGATATCTATTTATTGAATAGTGAAAAAGTCTTTTCTAAAATGACGTCTTGCATATGACTCATAGAAATAGTAGATAGACTAGCTAGAATCAAACTTTCACTGTTCTATCTACTATTGATATCTATTTATTGAATAGTGAAAAAGTCTTTTCTAAAATGACGTCTTGCATATGACTCATAGAAATAGTAGATAGACTAGCTAGAATCAAACTTTCACTGTTCTATCTACTATTGATATCTATTTATTGAATAGTGAAAAAGTCTTTTCTAAAATGACGTCTTGCATATGACTCATAGAAATAGTAGATAGACTAGCTAGAATCAAACTTTCACTGTTCTATCTACTATTGATATCTATTTATTGAATAGTGAAAAAGTCTTTTCTAAAATGACGTCTTGCATATGACTCATAGAAATAGTAGATAGACTAGCTAGAATCAAACTTTCACTGTTCTATCTACTATTGATATCTATTTATTGAATAGTGAAAAAGTCTTTTCTAAAATGACGTCTTGCATATGACTCATAGAAATAGTAGATAGACTAGCTAGAATCAAACTTTCACTGTTCTATCTACTATTGATATCTATTTATTGAATAGTGAAAAAGTCTTTTCTAAAATGACGTCTTGCATATGACTCATAGAAATAGTAGATAGACTAGCTAGAATCAAACTTTCACTGTTCTATCTACTATTGATATCTATTTATTGAATAGTGAAAAACTCTTTTCTAAGATGACGTCTTGCATATGACTCATAGAAATAGTAGATAGACTAGCTAGAATCAAACTTTCACTGTTCTATCTACTATTGATATCTATTTATTGAATAGTGAAAAAGTCTTTTCTAAAATGACGTCTTGCATATGACTCATAGAAATAGTAGATAGACTAGCTAGAATCAAACTTTCACTGTTCTATCTACTATTGATATCTATTTATTGAATAGTGAAAAAGTCTTTTCTAAAATGACGTCTTGCATATGACTCATAGAAATAGTAGATAGACTAGCTAGAATCAAACTTTCACTGTTCTATCTACTATTGATATCTATTTATTGAATAGTGAAAAAGTCTTTTCTAAAATGACGTCTTGCATATGACTCATAGAAATAGTAGATAGACTAGCTAGAATCAAACTTTCACTGTTCTATCTACTATTGATATCTATTTATTGAATAGTGAAAAAGTCTTTTCTAAAATGACGTCTTGCATATGACTCATAGAAATAGTAGATAGACTAGCTAGAATCAAACTTTCACTGTTCTATCTACTATTGATATCTATTTATTGAATAGTGAAAAAGTCTTTTCTAAAATGACGTCTTGCATATGACTCATAGAAATAGTAGATAGACTAGCTAGAATCAAACTTTCACTGTTCTATCTACTATTGATATCTATTTATTGAATAGTGAAAAAGTCTTTTCTAAAATGACGTCTTGCATATGACTCATAGAAATAGTAGATAGACTAGCTAGAATCAAACTTTCACTGTTCTATCTACTATTGATATCTATTTATTGAATAGTGAAAAAGTCTTTTCTAAAATGACGTCTTGCATATGACTCATAGAAATAGTAGATAGACTAGCTAGAATCAAACTTTCACTGTTCTATCTACTATTGATATCTATTTATTGAATAGTGAAAAAGTCTTTTCTAAGATGACGTCTTGCATATGACTCATAGAAATAGTAGATAGACTAGCTAGAATCAAACTTTCACTGTTCTATCTACTATTGATATCTATTTATTGAATAGTGAAAAAGTCTTTTCTAAAATGACGTCTTGCATATGACTCATAGAAATAGTAGATAGACTAGCTAGAATCAAACTTTCACTGTTCTATCTACTATTGATATCTATTTATTGAATAGTGAAAAAGTCTTTTCTAAAATGACGTCTTGCATATGACTCATAGAAATAGTAGATAGACTAGCTAGAATCAAACTTTCACTGTTCTATCTACTATTGATATCTATTTATTGAATACTTTCACTGTTCTATCTACTATTGATATCTATTTATTGAATAGTGAAAAAGTCTTTTCTAAAATGACGTCTTGCATATGACTCATAGAAATAGTAGATAGACTAGCTAGAATCAAACTTTCACTGTTCTATCTACTATTGATATCTATTTATTGAATAGTGAAAAAGTCTTTTCTAAAATGACGTCTTGCATATGACTCATAGAAATAGTAGATAGACTAGCTAGAATCAAACTTTCACTGTTCTATCTACTATTGATATCTATTTATTGAATAGTGAAAAAGTCTTTTCTAAAATGACGTCTTGCATATGACTCATAGAAATAGTAGATAGACTAGCTAGAATCAAACTTTCACTGTTCTATCTACTATTGATATCTATTTATTGAATAGTGAAAAAGTCTTTTCTAAAATGACGTCTTGCATATGACTCATAGAAATAGTAGATAGACTAGCTAGAATCAAACTTTCACTGTTCTATCTACTATTGATATCTATTTATTGAATAGTGAAAAAGTCTTTTCTAAAATGACGTCTTGCATATGACTCATAGAAATAGTAGATAGACTAGCTAGAATCAAACTTTCACTGTTCTATCTACTATTGATATCTATTTATTGAATAGTGAAAAAGTCTTTTCTAAAATGACGTCTTGCATATGACTCATAGAAATAGTAGATAGACTAGCTAGAATCAAACTTTCACTGTTCTATCTACTATTGATATCTATTTATTGAATAGTGAAAAAGTCTTTTCTAAAATTACGTCTTGCATATGACTCATAGAAATAGTAGATAGACTAGCTAGAATCAAACTTTCACTGTTCTATCTACTATTGATATCTATTTATTGAATAGTGAAAAAGTCTTTTCTAAAATGACGTCTTGCATATGACTCATAGAAATAGTAGATAGACTAGCTAGAATCAAACTTTCACTGTTCTATCTACTATTGATATCTATTTATTGAATAGTGAAAAAGTCTTTTCTAAAATGACGTCTTGCATATGACTCATAGAAATAGTAGATAGACTAGCTAGAATCAAACTTTCACTGTTCTATCTACTATTGATATCTATTTATTGAATAGTGAAAAAGTCTTTTCTAAAATGACGTCTTGCATATGACTCATAGAAATAGTAGATAGACTAGCTAGAATCAAACTTTCACTGTTCTATCTACTATTGATATCTATTTATTGAATAGTGAAAAAGTCTTTTCTAAAATGACGTCTTGCATATGACTCATAGAAATAGTAGATAGACTAGCTAGAATCAAACTTTCACTGTTCTATCTACTATTGATATCTATTTATTGAATAGTGAAAAAGTCTTTTCTAAAATGACGTCTTGCATATGACTCATAGAAATAGTAGATAGACTAGCTAGAATCAAACTTTCACTGTTCTATCTACTATTGATATCTATTTATTGAATAGTGAAAAAGTCTTTTCTAAAATGACGTCTTGCATATGACTCATAGAAATAGTAGATAGACTAGCTAGAATCAAACTTTCACTGTTCTATCTACTATTGATATCTATTTATTGAATAGTGAAAAAGTCTTTTCTAAAATGACGTCTTGCATATGACTCATAGAAATAGTAGATAGACTAGCTAGAATCAAACTTTCACTGTTCTATCTACTATTGATATCTATTTATTGAATAGTGAAAAAGTCTTTTCTAAAATGACGTCTTGCATATGACTCATAGAAATAGTAGATAGACTAGCTAGAATCAAACTTTCACTGTTCTATCTACTATTGATATCTATTTATTGAATAGTGAAAAAGTCTTTTCTAAAATGACGTCTTGCATATGACTCATAGAAATAGTAGATAGACTAGCTAGAATCAAACTTTCACTGTTCTATCTACTATTGATATCTATTTATTGAATAGTGAAAAAGTCTTTTCTAAAATGACGTCTTGCATATGACTCATAGAAATAGTAGATAGACTAGCTAGAATCAAACTTTCACTGTTCTATCTACTATTGATATCTATTTATTGAATAGTGAAAAAGTCTTTTCTAAAATGACGTCTTGCATATGACTCATAGAAATAGTAGATAGACTAGCTAGAATCAAACTTTCACTGTTCTATCTACTATTGATATCTATTTATTGAATAGTGAAAAAGTCTTTTCTAAAATGACGTCTTGCATATGACTCATAGAAATAGTAGATAGACTAGCTAGAATCAAACTTTCACTGTTCTATCTACTATTGATATCTATTTATTGAATAGTGAAAAAGTCTTTTCTAAAATGACGTCTTGCATATGACTCATAGAAATAGTAGATAGACTAGCTAGAATCAAACTTTCACTGTTCTATCTACTATTGATATCTATTTATTGAATAGTGAAAAAGTCTTTTCTAAAATGACGTCTTGCATATGACTCATAGAAATAGTAGATAGACTAGCTAGAATCAAACTTTCACTGTTCTATCTACTATTGATATCTATTTATTGAATAGTGAAAAAGTCTTTTCTAAAATGACGTCTTGCATATGACTCATAGAAATAGTAGATAGACTAGCTAGAATCAAACTTTCACTGTTCTATCTACTATTGATATCTATTTATTGAATAGTGAAAAAGTCTTTTCTAAAATGACGTCTTGCATATGACTCATAGAAATAGTAGATAGACTAGCTAGAATCAAACTTTCACTGTTCTATCTACTATTGATATCTATTTATTGAATAGTGAAAAAGTCTTTTCTAAAATGACGTCTTGCATATGACTCATAGAAATAGTAGATAGACTAGCTAGAATCAAACTTTCACTGTTCTATCTACTATTGATATCTATTTATTGAATAGTGAAAAAGTCTTTTCTAAAATGACGTCTTGCATATGACTCATAGAAATAGTAGATAGACTAGCTAGAATCAAACTTTCACTGTTCTATCTACTATTGATATCTATTTATTGAATAGTGAAAAAGTCTTTTCTAAAATGACGTCTTGCATATGACTCATAGAAATAGTAGATAGACTAGCTAGAATCAAACTTTCACTGTTCTATCTACTATTGATATCTATTTATTGAATAGTGAAAAAGTCTTTTCTAAAATGACGTCTTGCATATGACTCATAGAAATAGTAGATAGACTAGCTAGAATCAAACTTTCACTGTTCTATCTACTATTGATATCTATTTATTGAATAGTGAAAAAGTCTTTTCTAAAATGACGTCTTGCATATGACTCATAGAAATAGTAGATAGACTAGCTAGAATCAAACTTTCACTGTTCTATCTACTATTGATATCTATTTATTGAATAGTGAAAAAGTCTTTTCTAAAATGACGTCTTGCATATGACTCATAGAAATAGTAGATAGACTAGCTAGAATCAAACTTTCACTGTTCTATCTACTATTGATATCTATTTATTGAATAGTGAAAAAGTCTTTTCTAAAATGACGTCTTGCATATGACTCATAGAAATAGTAGATAGACTAGCTAGAATCAAACTTTCACTGTTCTATCTACTATTGATATCTATTTATTGAATAGTGAAAAAGTCTTTTCTAAAATGACGTCTTGCATATGACTCATAGAAATAGTAGATAGACTAGCTAGAATCAAACTTTCACTGTTCTATCTACTATTGATATCTATTTATTGAATAGTGAAAAAGTCTTTTCTAAAATGACGTCTTGCATATGACTCATAGAAATAGTAGATAGACTAGCTAGAATCAAACTTTCACTGTTCTATCTACTATTGATATCTATTTATTGAATAGTGAAAAAGTCTTTTCTAAAATGACGTCTTGCATATGACTCATAGAAATAGTAGATAGACTAGCTAGAATCAAACTTTCACTGTTCTATCTACTATTGATATCTATTTATTGAATAGTGAAAAAGTCTTTTCTAAAATGACGTCTTGCATATGACTCATAGAAATAGTAGATAGACTAGCTAGAATCAAACTTTCACTGTTCTATCTACTATTGATATCTATTTATTGAATAGTGAAAAAGTCTTTTCTAAAATGACGTCTTGCATATGACTCATAGAAATAGTAGATAGACTAGCTAGAATCAAACTTTCACTGTTCTATCTACTATTGATATCTATTTATTGAATAGTGAAAAAGTCTTTTCTAAAATGACGTCTTGCATATGACTCATAGAAATAGTAGATAGACTAGCTAGAATCAAACTTTTCACTGTTCTATCTACTATTGATATCTATTTATTGAATAGTGAAAAAGTCTTTTCTAAAATGACGTCTTGCATATGACTCATAGAAATAGTAGATAGACTAGCTAGAATCAAACTTTCACTGTTCTATCTACTATTGATATCTATTTATTGAATAGTGAAAAAGTCTTTTCTAAAATGACGTCTTGCATATGACTCATAGAAATAGTAGATAGACTAGCTAGAATCAAACTTTCACTGTTCTATCTACTATTGATATCTATTTATTGAATAGTGAAAAAGTCTTTTCTAAAATGACGTCTTGCATATGACTCATAGAAATAGTAGATAGACTAGCTAGAATCAAACTTTCACTGTTCTATCTACTATTGATATCTATTTATTGAATAGTGAAAAAGTCTTTTCTAAAATGACGTCTTGCATATGACTCATAGAAATAGTAGATAGACTAGCTAGAATCAAACTTTCACTGTTCTATCTACTATTGATATCTATTTATTGAATAGTGAAAAAGTCTTTTCTAAAATGACGTCTTGCATATGACTCATAGAAATAGTAGATAGACTAGCTAGAATCAAACTTTCACTGTTCTATCTACTATTGATATCTATTTATTGAATAGTGAAAAAGTCTTTTCTAAAATGACGTCTTGCATATGACTCATAGAAATAGTAGATAGACTAGCTAGAATCAAACTTTCACTGTTCTATCTACTATTGATATCTATTTATTGAATAGTGAAAAAGTCTTTTCTAAAATGACGTCTTGCATATGACTCATAGAAATAGTAGATAGACTAGCTAGAATCAAACTTTCACTGTTCTATCTACTATTGATATCTATTTATTGAATAGTGAAAAAGTCTTTTCTAAAATGACGTCTTGCATATGACTCATAGAAATAGTAGATAGACTAGCTAGAATCAAACTTTCACTGTTCTATCTACTATTGATATCTATTTATTGAATAGTGAAAAAGTCTTTTCTAAAATGACGTCTTGCATATGACTCATAGAAATAGTAGATAGACTAGCTAGAATCAAACTTTCACTGTTCTATCTACTATTGATATCTATTTATTGAATAGTGAAAAAGTCTTTTCTAAAATGACGTCTTGCATATGACTCATAGAAATAGTAGATAGACTAGCTAGAATCAAACTTTCACTGTTCTATCTACTATTGATATCTATTTATTGAATAGTGAAAAAGTCTTTTCTAAAATGACGTCTTGCATATGACTCATAGAAATAGTAGATAGACTAGCTAGAATCAAACTTTCACTGTTCTATCTACTATTGATATCTATTTATTGAATAGTGAAAAAGTCTTTTCTAAAATGACGTCTTGCATATGACTCATAGAAATAGTAGATAGACTAGCTAGAATCAAACTTTCACTGTTCTATCTACTATTGATATCTATTTATTGAATAGTGAAAAAGTCTTTTCTAAAATGACGTCTTGCATATGACTCATAGAAATAGTAGATAGACTAGCTAGAATCAAACTTTCACTGTTCTATCTACTATTGATATCTATTTATTGAATAGTGAAAAAGTCTTTTCTAAAATGACGTCTTGCATATGACTCATAGAAATAGTAGATAGACTAGCTAGAATCAAACTTTCACTGTTCTATCTACTATTGATATCTATTTATTGAATAGTGAAAAACTCTTTTCTAAGATGACGTCTTGCATATGACTCATAGAAATAGTAGATAGACTAGCTAGAATCAAACTTTCACTGTTCTATCTACTATTGATATCTATTTATTGAATAGTGAAAAAGTCTTTTCTAAAATGACGTCTTGCATATGACTCATAGAAATAGTAGATAGACTAGCTAGAATCAAACTTTCACTGTTCTATCTACTATTGATATCTATTTATTGAATAGTGAAAAAGTCTTTTCTAAAATGACGTCTTGCATATGACTCATAGAAATAGTAGATAGACTAGCTAGAATCAAACTTTCACTGTTCTATCTACTATTGATATCTATTTATTGAATAGTGAAAAAGTCTTTTCTAAAATGACGTCTTGCATATGACTCATAGAAATAGTAGATAGACTAGCTAGAATCAAACTTTCACTGTTCTATCTACTATTGATATCTATTTATTGAATAGTGAAAAAGTCTTTTCTAAAATGACGTCTTGCATATGACTCATAGAAATAGTAGATAGACTAGCTAGAATCAAACTTTCACTGTTCTATCTACTATTGATATCTATTTATTGAATAGTGAAAAAGTCTTTTCTAAAATGACGTCTTGCATATGACTCATAGAAATAGTAGATAGACTAGCTAGAATCAAACTTTCACTGTTCTATCTACTATTGATATCTATTTATTGAAGTCTTTTCTAAAATACGTCTTGCAAATGACTCATAGAAATAGTAGATAGACTAGCTAGAATCAAACTTTCACTGTTCTATCTACTATTGATATCTATTTATTGAATAGTGAAAAAGTCTTTTCTAAAATGACGTCTTGCATATGAATCATAGAAATAGTAGATAGACTAGCTAGAATCAAACTTTCACTGTTCTATCTACTATTGATATCTATTTATTGAATAGTGAAAAAGTCTTTTCTAAAATGACGTCTTGCATATGACTCATAGAAATAGTAGATAGACTAGCTAGAATCAAACTTTCACTGTTCTATCTACTATTGATATCTATTTATTGAATAGTGAAAAAGTCTTTTCTAAAATGACGTCTTGCATATGACTCATAGAAATAGTAGATAGACTAGCTAGAATCAAACTTTCACTGTTCTATCTACTATTGATATCTATTTATTGAATAGTGAAAAAGTCTTTTCTAAAATGACGTCTTGCATATGACTCATAGAAATAGTAGATAGACTAGCTAGAATCAAACTTTCACTGTTCTATCTACTATTGATATCTATTTATTGAATAGTGAAAAAGTCTTTTCTAAAATGACGTCTTGCATATGACTCATAGAAATAGTAGATAGACTAGCTAGAATCAAACTTTCACTGTTCTATCTACTATTGATATCTATTTATTGAATAGTGAAAAAGTCTTTTCTAAAATGACGTCTTGCATATGACTCATAGAAATAGTAGATAGACTAGCTAGAATCAAACTTTCACTGTTCTATCTACTATTGATATCTATTTATTGAATAGTGAAAAAGTCTTTTCTAAAATTACGTCTTGCATATGACTCATAGAAATAGTAGATAGACTAGCTAGAATCAAACTTTCACTGTTCTATCTACTATTGATATCTATTTATTGAATAGTGAAAAAGTCTTTTCTAAAATGACGTCTTGCATATGACTCATAGAAATAGTAGATAGACTAGCTAGAATCAAACTTTCACTGTTCTATCTACTATTGATATCTATTTATTGAATAGTGAAAAAGTCTTTTCTAAAATGACGTCTTGCATATGGCTCATAGAAATAGTAGATAGACTAGCTAGAATCAAACTTTCACTGTTCTATCTACTATTGATATCTATTTATTGAATAGTGAAAAAGTCTTTTCTAAAATGACGTCTTGCATATGACTCATAGAAATAGTAGATAGACTAGCTAGAATCAAACTTTCACTGTTCTATCTACTATTGATATCTATTTATTGAATAGTGAAAAAGTCTTTTCTAAAATGACGTCTTGCATATGACTCATAGAAATAGTAGATAGACTAGCTAGAATCAAACTTTCACTGTTCTATCTACTATTGATATCTATTTATTGAATAGTGAAAAAGTCTTTTCTAAAATGACGTCTTGCATATGACTCATAGAAATAGTAGATAGACTAGCTAGAATCAAACTTTCACTGTTCTATCTACTATTGATATCTATTTATTGAATAGTGAAAAAGTCTTTTCTAAAATGACGTCTTGCATATGACTCATAGAAATAGTAGATAGACTAGCTAGAATCAAACTTTCACTGTTCTATCTACTATTGATATCTATTTATTGAATAGTGAAAAAGTCTTTTCTAAAATGACGTCTTGCATATGACTCATAGAAATAGTAGATAGACTAGCTAGAATCAAACTTTCACTGTTCTATCTACTATTGATATCTATTTATTGAATAGTGAAAAAGTCTTTTCTAAAATGACGTCTTGCATATGACTCATAGAAATAGTAGATAGACTAGCTAGAATCAAACTTTCACTGTTCTATCTACTATTGATATCTATTTATTGAATAGTGAAAAAGTCTTTTCTAAAATGACGTCTTGCATATGACTCATAGAAATAGTAGATAGACTAGCTAGAATCAAACTTTCACTGTTCTATCTACTATTGATATCTATTTATTGAATAGTGAAAAAGTCTTTTCTAAAATGACGTCTTGCATATGACTCATAGAAATAGTAGATAGACTAGCTAGAATCAAACTTTCACTGTTCTATCTACTATTGATATCTATTTATTGAATAGTGAAAAAGTCTTTTCTAAAATGACGTCTTGCATATGACTCATAGAAATAGTAGATAGACTAGCTAGAATCAAACTTTCACTGTTCTATCTACTATTGATATCTATTTATTGAATAGTGAAAAAGTCTTTTCTAAAATGACGTCTTGCATATGACTCATAGAAATAGTAGATAGACTAGCTAGAATCAAACTTTCACTGTTCTATCTACTATTGATATCTATTTATTGAATAGTGAAAAAGTCTTTTCTAAAATGACGTCTTGCATATGACTCATAGAAATAGTAGATAGACTAGCTAGAATCAAACTTTCACTGTTCTATCTACTATTGATATCTATTTATTGAATAGTGAAAAAGTCTTTTCTAAAATGACGTCTTGCATATGACTCATAGAAATAGTAGATAGACTAGCTAGAATCAAACTTTCACTGTTCTATCTACTATTGATATCTATTTATTGAATAGTGAAAAAGTCTTTTCTAAAATGACGTCTTGCATATGACTCATAGAAATAGTAGATAGACTAGCTAGAATCAAACTTTCACTGTTCTATCTACTATTGATATCTATTTATTGAATAGTGAAAAAGTCTTTTCTAAAATGACGTCTTGCATATGACTCATAGAAATAGTAGATAGACTAGCTAGAATCAAACTTTCACTGTTCTATCTACTATTGATATCTATTTATTGAATAGTGAAAAAGTCTTTTCTAAAATGACGTCTTGCATATGACTCATAGAAATAGTAGATAGACTAGCTAGAATCAAACTTTCACTGTTCTATCTACTATTGATATCTATTTATTGAATAGTGAAAAAGTCTTTTCTAAAATGACGTCTTGCATATGACTCATAGAAATAGTAGATAGACTAGCTAGAATCAAACTTTCACTGTTCTATCTACTATTGATATCTATTTATTGAATAGTGAAAAAGTCTTTTCTAAAATGACGTCTTGCATATGACTCATAGAAATAGTAGATAGACTAGCTAGAATCAAACTTTCACTGTTCTATCTACTATTGATATCTATTTATTGAATAGTGAAAAAGTCTTTTCTAAAATGACGTCTTGCATATGACTCATAGAAATAGTTGATAGACTAGCTAGAATCAAACTTTCACTGTTCTATCTACTATTGATATCTGTTTATTGAATAGTGAAAAAGTCTTTTCTAAAATGACGTCTTGCATATGACTCATAGAAATAGTAAATAGACTAGCTAGAATCAAACTTTCACTGTTCTATCTACTATTGATATCTATTTATTGAATAGTGAAAAAGTCTTTTCTAAAATGACGTCTTGCATATGACTCATAGAAATAGTAGATAGACTAGCTAGAATCAAACTTTCACTGTTCTATCTACTATTGATATCTATTTATTGAATAGTGAAAAAGTCTTTTCTAAAATGACGTCTTGCATATGACTCATAGAAATAGTAGATAGACTAGCTAGAATCAAACTTTCACTGTTCTATCTACTATTGATATCTATTTATTGAATAGTGAAAAAGTCTTTTCTAAAATGACGTCTTGCATATGACTCATAGAAATAGTAGATAGACTAGCTAGAATCAAACTTTCACTGTTCTATCTACTATTGATATCTATTTATTGAATAGTGAAAAAGTCTTTTCTAAAATGACGTCTTGCATATGACTCATAGAAATAGTAGATAGACTAGCTAGAATCAAACTTTCACTGTTCTATCTACTATTGATATCTATTTATTGAATAGTGAAAAAGTCTTTTCTAAAATGACGTCTTGCATATGAATCATAGAAATAGTAGATAGACTAGCTAGAATCAAACTTTCACTGTTCTATCTACTATTGATATCTATTTATTGAATAGTGAAAAAGTCTTTTCTAAAATGACGTCTTGCATATGACTCATAGAAATAGTAGATAGACTAGCTAGAATCAAACTTTCACTGTTCTATCTACTATTGATATCTATTTATTGAATAGTGAAAAAGTCTTTTCTAAAATGACGTCTTGCATATGACTCATAGAAATAGTAGATAGACTAGCTAGAATCAAACTTTCACTGTTCTATCTACTATTGATATCTATTTATTGAATAGTGAAAAAGTCTTTTCTAAAATGACGTCTTGCATATGACTCATAGAAATAGTAGATAGACTAGCTAGAATCAAACTTTCACTGTTCTATCTACTATTGATATCTATTTATTGAATAGTGAAAAAGTCTTTTCTAAAATGACGTCTTGCATATGACTCATAGAAATATTAGATAGACTAGCTAGAATCAATCTTTCACTGTTCTATCTACTATTGATATCTATTTATTGAATAGTGAAAAAGTCTTTTCTAAAATGACGTCTTGCATATGACTCATAGAAATAGTAGATAGACTAGCTAGAATCAAACTTTCACTGTTCTATCTACTATTGATATCTATTTATTGAATAGTGAAAAAGTCTTTTCTAAAATGACGTCTTGCATATGACTCATAGAAATAGTAGATAGACTAGCTAGAATCAAACTTTCACTGTTCTATCTACTATTGATATCTATTTATTGAAGAGTGAAAAAGTCTTTTCTAAAATGACGTCTTGCATATGACTCATAGAAATAGTAGATAGACTAGCTAGAATCAAACTTTCACTGTTCTATCTACTATTGATATCTATTTATTGAATAGTGAAAAAATCTTTTCTAAAATGACGTCTTGCATATGACTCATAGAAATAGTAGATAGACTAGCTAGAATCAAACTTTCACTGTTCTATCTACTATTTATATCTATTTATTGAATAGTGAAAAAGTCTTTTCTAAAATGACGTCTTGCATATGACTCATAGAAATAGTAGATAGACTAGCTAGAATCAAACTTTCACTGTTCTATCTACTATTGATATCTATTTATTGAATAGTGAAAAAGTCTTTTCTAAAATGACGTCTTGCATATGACTCATAGAAATAGTAGATAGACTAGCTAGAATCAAACTTTCACTGTTCTATCTACTATTGATATCTATTTATTGAATAGTGAAAAAGTCTTTTCTAAAATGACGTCTTGCATATGACTCATAGAAATAGTAGATAGACTAGCTAGAATCAAACTTTCACTGTTCTATCTACTATTGATATCTATTTATTGAATAGTGAAAAAGTCTTTTCTAAAATGACGTCTTGCATATGACTCATAGAAATAGTAGATAGACTAGCTAGAATCAAACTTTCACTGTTCTATCTACTATTGATATCTATTTATTGAATAGTGAAAAAGTCTTTTCTAAAATGACGTCTTGCATATGACTCATAGAAATAGTAGATAGACTAGCTAGAATCAAACTTTCACTGTTCTATCTACTATTGATATCTATTTATTGAATAGTGAAAAAGTCTTTTCTAAAATGACGTCTTGCATATGACTCATAGAAATAGTAGATAGACTAGCTAGAATCAAACTTTCACTGTTCTATCTACTATTGATATCTATTTATTGAATAGTGAAAAAGTCTTTTCTAAAATGACGTCTTGCATATGACTCATAGAAATAGTAGATAGACTAGCTAGAATCAAACTTTCACTGTTCTATCTACTATTGATATCTATTTATTGAATAGTGAAAAAGTCTTTTCTAAAATGACGTCTTGCATATGACTCATAGAAATAGTAGATAGACTAGCTAGAATCAAACTTTCACTGTTCTATCTACTATTGATATCTATTTATTGAATAGTGAAAAAGTCTTTTCTAAAATGACGTCTTGCATATGACTCATAGAAATAGTAGATAGACTAGCTAGAATCAAACTTTCACTGTTCTATCTACTATTGATATCTATTTATTGAATAGTGAAAAAGTCTTTTCTAAAATGACGTCTTGCATATGACTCATAGAAATAGTAGATAGACTAGCTAGATCAAACTTTCACTGTTCTATCTACTATTGATATCTATTTATTGAATAGTGAATGAAAAAGT
>NW_027066960.1:0-16209 GCF_032884065.1 Artemia franciscana | reverse complement strand
TTAATCACATTCTTTACCATGTGCAATCATAAAATTGTCTAATATCTTCATTTTTTCAACATACGTAGCTATTACCCTCGAAAACTAAAACTTTTGAAATAGGAAAAGAGCCTTTAATCACATTCTTTACCATGTGCAATCATAAAATTGTCTAATATCTTCATTTTTTCAACATACGTAGCTATTACCCTCGAAAACTAAAACTTTTGAAATAGGAAAAGAGCCTTTAATCACATTCTTTACCATGTGCAATCATAAAATTGTCTAATATCTTCATTTTTTCAACATACGTAGCTATTACCCTCGAAAACTAAAACTTTTGAAATAGGAAAAGAGCCTTTAATCACATTCTTTACCATGTGCAATCATAAAATTGTCTAATATCTTCATTTTTTCAACATACGTAGCTATTATCCTCGAAAACTAAAACTTTTGACATAGGAAAAGAGCCTTTAATCACATTCTTTACCATTTGCAATCATAAAATAGTCTAATATCTTCATTTTTTCAACATACGTAGCTATTACCCTCGAAAACTAAAACTTTTGAAATAGGAAAAGAGCCTTTAATCACATTCTTTACCATGTGCAATCATAAAATAGTCTAATATCTTCATTTTTTCAACATACGTAGCTATTACCTCGAAAACTAAAACTTTTGAAATAGGAAAAGAGCCTTTAATCACATTCTTTACCATGTGCAATCATAAAATAGTCTAATATCTTCATTTTTTCAACATACTAGCTATTATCCTCGAAAACTAAAACTTTTGACATAGGAAAAGAGCCTTTAATCACATTCTTTACCATGTGCAATCATAAAATTGTCTAATATCTTCATTTTTTCAACATACGTAACTATTACCCTCGAAAACTAAAACTTTTGAAATAGGAAAAGAGCCTTTAATCACATTCTTTACCATGTGCAATCATAAAATAGTCTAATATCTTCATTTTTTCAACAACGTAGCTATTACCCTCGAAAACTAAAACTTTTGAAATAGGAAAAGAGCCTTTAATCACATTCTTTACCATGTGCAATCATAAAATAGTCTAATATCTTCATTTTTTCAACATACGTAGCTATTACCCTCGAAAACTAAAACTTTTGAAATAGGAAAAGAGCCTTTAATCACATTCTTTACCATTTGCAATCATAAAATAGTCTAATATCTTCATTTTTTCAACATACGTAGCTATTACCCTCGAAAACTAAAACTTTTGAAATAGGAAAAGAGCCTTTAATCACATTCTTTACCATGTGCAATCATAAAATAGTCTAATATCTTCATTTTTTCAACATACGTAGCTATTACCCTCGAAAACTAAAACTTTTGACATAGGAAAAGAGCCTTTAATCACATTCTTTACCATTTGCAATCATAAAATAGTCTAATATCTTCATTTTTTCAACATACGTAGCTATTACCCTCGAAAACTAAAACTTTTGAAATAGGAAAAGAGCCTTTAATCACATTCTTTACCATGTGCAATCATAAAATAGTCTAATATCTTCATTTTTTCAACATACGTAGCTATTACCCTCGAAAACTAAAACTTTTGACATAGGAAAAGAGCCTTTAATCACATTCTTTACCATGTGCAATCATAAAATAGTCTAATATCTTCATTTTTTCAACATACGTAGCTATTACCCTCGAAAACTAAAACTTTTGAAATAGGAAAAGAGCCTTTAATCACATTCTTTACCATTTGCAATCATAAAATAGTCTAATATCTTCATTTTTTCAACATACGTAGCTATTACCCTCGAAAACTAAAACTTTTGAAATAGGAAAAGAGCCTTTAATCACATTCTTTACCATGTGCAATCATAAAATAGTCTAATATCTTCATTTTTTCAACATACGTAGCTATTACCCTCGAAAACTAAAACTTTTGACATAGGAAAAGAGCCTTTAATCACATTCTTTACCATGTGCAATCATAAAATAGTCTAATATCTTCATTTTTTCAACATACGTAGCTATTACCCTCGAAAACTAAAACTTTTGAAATAGGAAAAGAGCCTTTAATCACATTCTTTACCATGTGCAATCATAAAATAGTCTAATATCTTCATTTTTTCAACATACGTAGCTATTACCCTCGAAAACTAAAACTTTTGAAATAGGAAAAGAGCCTTTAATCACATTCTTTACCATGTGCAATCATAAAATTGTCTAATATCTTCATTTTTTCAACATACGTAGCTATTACCCTCGAAAACTAAAACTTTTGAAATAGGAAAAGAGCCTTTAATCACATTCTTTACCATTTGCAATCATAAAATAGTCTAATATCTTCATTTTTTCAACATACGTAGCTATTACCCTCGAAAACTAAAACTTTTGAAATAGGAAAAGAGCCTTTAATCACATTCTTTACCATGTGCAATCATAAAATAGTCTAATATCTTCATTTTTTCACAGTAGCTATTACCCTCGAAAACTAAAACTTTTGAAATAGGAAAAGAGCCTTTAATCACATTCTTTACCATGTGCAATCATAAAATTAGTCTAATATCTTCATTTTTTCAACATACGTAGCTATTACCCTCGAAAACTAAAACTTTTGAAATAGGAAAAGAGCCTTTAATCACATTCTTTACCATGTGCAATCATAAAATAGTCTAATATCTTCATTTTTTCAACATACGTAGCTATTACCCTCGAAAACTAAAACTTTTGAAATAGGAAAAGAGCCTTTAATCACATTCTTTACCATGTGCAATCATAAAATAGTCTAATATCTTCATTTTTTCAACATACGTAGCTATTACCCTCGAAAACTAAAACTTTTGAAATAGGAAAAGAGCCTTTAATCACATTCTTTACCATGTGCAATCATAAAATTGTCTAATATCTTCATTTTTTCAACATACGTAGCTATTACCCTCGAAAACTAAAACTTTTGAAATAGGAAAAGAGCCTTTAATCACATTCTTTACCATTTGCAATCATAAAATAGTCTAATATCTTCATTTTTTCAACATACGTAGCTATTACCCTCGAAAACTAAAACTTTTGAAATAGGAAAAGAGCCTTTAATCACATTCTTTACCATTTGCAATCATAAAATAGTCTAATATCTTCATTTTTTCAACATACGTAGCTATTACCCTCGAAAACTAAAACTTTTGACATAGGAAAAGAGCCTTTAATCACATTCTTTACCATGTGCAATCATAAAATAGTCTAATATCTTCATTTTTTCAACATACGTAGCTATTACCCTCGAAAACTAAAACTTTTGAAATAGGAAAAGAGCCTTTAATCACATTCTTTACCATGTGCAATCATAAAATAGTCTAATATCTTCATTTTTTCAACATACGTAGCTATTACCCTCGAAAACTAAAACTTTTGAAATAGGAAAAGAGCCTTTAATCACATTCTTTACCATGTGCAATCATAAAATTGTCTAATATCTTCATTTTTTCAACATACGTAGCTATTACCCTCGAAAACTAAAACTTTTGAAATAGGAAAAGAGCCTTTAATCACATTCTTTACCATGTGCAATCATAAAATTGTCTAATATCTTCATTTTTTCAACATACGTAGCTATTACCCTCGAAAACTAAAACTTTTGAAATAGGAAAAGAGCCTTTAATCACATTCTTTACCATGTGCAATCATAAAATAGTCTAATATCTTCATTTTTTCAACATACGTAGCTATTACCCTCGAAAACTAAAACTTTTGAAATAGGAAAAGAGCCTTTAATCACATTCTTTACCATGTGCAATCATAAAATAGTCTAATATCTTCATTTTTTCAACATACGTAGCTATTACCCTCGAAAACTAAAACTTTTGAAATAGGAAAAGAGCCTTTAATCACATTCTTTACCATGTGCAATCATAAAATAGTCTAATATCTTCATTTTTTCAACATACCTAGCTATTACCCTCGAAAACTAAAACTTTTGAAATAGGAAAAGAGCCTTTAATCACATTCTTTACCATGTGCAATCATAAAATAGTCTAATATCTTCATTTTTTCAACATACGTAGCTATTACCCTCGAAAACTAAAACTTTTGACATAGGAAAAGAGCCTTTAATCACATTCTTTACCATGTGCAATCATAAAATTGTCTAATATCTTCATTTTTTCAACATACGTAGCTATTACCCTCGAAAACTAAAACTTTTGAAATAGGAAAAGAGCCTTTAATCACATTCTTTACCATGTGCAATCATAAAATTGTCTAATATCTTCATTTTTTCAACATACGTAGCTATTATCCTCGAAAACTAAAACTTTTGACATAGGAAAAGAGCCTTTAATCACATTCTTTACCATGTGCAATCATAAAATTGTCTAATATCTTCATTTTTTCAACATACGTAGCTATTATCCTCGAAAACTAAAACTTTTGAAATAGGAAAAGAGCCTTTAATCACATTCTTTACCATGTGCAATCATAAAATTGTCTAATATCTTCATTTTTTCAACATACGTAGCTATTACCCTCGAAAACTAAAACTTTTGAAATAGGAAAAGAGCCTTTAATCACATTCTTTACCATTTGCAATCATAAAATAGTCTAATATCTTCATTTTTCAACATACGTAGCTATTACCCTCGAAAACTAAAACTTTTGAAATAGGAAAAGAGCCTTTAATCACATTCTTTACCATTTGCAATCATAAAATAGTCTAATATCTTCATTTTTTCAACATACGTAGCTATTACCCTCGAAAACTAAAACTTTTGAAATAGGAAAAGAGCCTTTAATCACATTCTTTACCATGTGCAATCATAAAATAGTCTAATATCTTCATTTTTTCAACATACCTAGCTATTATCCTCGAAAACTAAAACTTTTGACATAGGAAAAGAGCCTTTAATCACATTCTTTACCATGTGCAATCATAAAATAGTCTAATATCTTCATTTTTTCAACATACGTAGCTATTACCCTCGAAAACTAAAACTTTTGAAATAGGAAAAGAGCCTTTAATCACATTCTTTACCATTTGCAATCATAAAATAGTCTAATATCTTCATTTTTTCAACATACGTAGCTATTACCCTCGAAAACTAAAACTTTTGAAATAGGAAAAGAGCCTTTAATCACATTCTTTACCATGTGCAATCATAAAATAGTCTAATATCTTCATTTTTTCAACATACGTAGCTATTACCCTCGAAAACTAAAACTTTTGAAATAGGAAAAGACCCTTTAATCACATTCTTTACCATTTGCAATCATAAAATAGTCTAATATCTTCATTTTTTCAACATACGTAGCTATTACCCTCGAAAACTAAAACTTTTGAAATAGGAAAAGAGCCTTTAATCACATTCTTTACCATTTGCAATCATAAAATAGTCTAATATCTTCATTTTTTCAACATACGTAGCTATTACCCTCGAAAACTAAAACTTTTGAAATAGGAAAAGAGCCTTTAAGCACATTCTTTACCATTTGCAATCTTAAAATAGTCTAATATCTTCATTTTTTCAACATACGTAGCTATTACCCTCGAAAACTAAAACTTTTGAAATAGAAAAAGAGCCTTTAATCACATTCTTTACCATGTGCAATCATAAAATTGTCTAATATCTTCATTTTTTCAACATACGTAGCTATTACCCTCGAAAACTAAAACTTTTGACATAGGAAAAGAGCCTTTAATCACATTCTTTACCATGTGCAATCATAAAATTGTCTAATATCTTCATTTTTTCAACATACGTAGCTATTATCCTCGAAAACTAAAACTTTTGACATAGGAAAAGAGCCTTCAATCACATTCTTTACCATTTGCAATCATAAAATAGTCTAATATCTTCATTTTTTCAACATACGTAGCTATTACCCTCGAAAACTAAAACTTTTGAAATAGGAAAAGAGCCTTCAATCACATTCTTTACCATTTGCAATCATAAAATAGTCTAATATCTTCATTTTTTCAACATACGTAGCTATTACCCTCGAAAACTAAAACTTTTGAAATAGGAAAAGAGCCTTTAATCACATTCTTTACCATGTGCAATCATAAAGTAGTCCAATATCTTCATTTTTTCAGCATACGTAGCTATTACCCTCGAAAACTAAAACTTTTGACATAGGAAAAGAGCCTTTAATCACTTTCTTTACCATGTGCAATCATAAAATTGTCTAATATCTTCATATTTTCAACATACGTAGCTATTACCCTCGAAAAATAAAACTTTTGAAATAGGAAAAGAGCCTTTAATCACATTCTTTACCATGTGCAATCATAAAATAGTCTAATATCTTCATTTTTTCAACATACGTAGCTATTACCCTCGAAAACTAAAACTTTTGAAATAGGAAAAGAGCCTTTAATCACATTCTTTACCATGTGCAATCATAAAATTGTCTAATATCTTCATTTTTTCAACATACGTAGCTATTACCCTCGAAAACTAAAACCTTTGAAATAGGAAAAGAGCCTTTAATCACATTCTTTACCATTTGCAATCATAAAATAGTCTAATATCTTCATATTTTCAACATACGTAGCTATTACCCTCGAAAACTAAAACTTTTGAAATAGGAAAAGAGCCTTTAATCACATTCTTTACGATTTGTAATCATAAAATAGCCTAATATCTTCATTTTTTCAATATACTTAGCTATTATCCTCGAAAACTAAAACTTTTGAAATAGGAAAAGAGCCTTTAATCACATTCTTTACCATGTGCAATCATAAAATAGTCTAATATCTTCATTTTTTCAACATACGTAGCTATTACCCTCGAAAACTAAAACTTTTGAAATAGGAAAAGAGCCTTTAATCACATTCTTTACCATGTGTAATCATAAAATTGTCTAATATCTTCATTTTTTCAACATACGTAGCTATTACCCTCGAGAACTAAAACTTTTGAAATAGGAAAAGAGCCTTTAATCACATTCTTTACCATGTGCAATCATAAAATAATCTAATATCTTCATTTTTTCAACATACGTAGCTATACCCTCGAAAACTAAAACTTTTGAAATAGGAAAAGAGCCTTTAATCACATTCTTTACCATGTGCAATCATAAAATTGTCTAATATCTTCATTTTTTCAACATACGTAGCTATTACCCTCGAAAACTAAAACTTTTGAAATAGGAAAAGAGCCTTTAATCACATTCTTTACCATTTGCAATCATAAAATAGTCTAATATCTTCATTTTTTCAACATACGTAGCTATTACCCTCGAAAACTAAAACTTTTGAAATAGGAAAAGAGCCTTTAATCACATTCTTTACCATGTGCAATCATAAAATAGTCTAATATCTTCATTTTTTCAACATACGTAGCTATTACCCTCGAAAACTAAAACTTTTGACATACGAAAAGAGCCTTTAAGCACATTCTTTACCATGTGCAATCATAAAATAGTCTAATATCTTCATTTTTCCAAAATACGTAGCTATTACCCTCGAAAACTAAAACTTTTGACACAGGAATAGAGCCTTTAATCACATTCTTTACCATGTGCAATCATAAAATAGTCTAATATCTTCATTTTTTCAACATACGTAGCTATTACCCTCGAAAACTAAAACTTTGGAAATAGGAAAAGAGCCTTTAATCACATTCTTTACCATGTGCAATCATAAAATTGTCTAATATCTTCATTTTTTCAACATACGTAGCTATTACCCTCGAAAACTAAAACTTTTGAAATAGGAAAAGAGCCTTTAATCACATTCTTTACCATGTGCAATCATAAAATAGTCTAATATCTTCATTTTTTCAACATACGTAGCTATTACCCTCGAAAACTAAAACTTTTGAAATAGGAAAAGAGCCTTTAATCACATTCTTTACCATGTGCAATCATAAAATAGTCTAATATCTTCATTTTTTCAACATACGTAGCTATTACCCTCGAAAACTAAAACTTTTGAAATAGGAAAAGAGCCTTTAATCACATTCTTTACCATGTGCAATCATAAAATAATCTAATATCTTCATTTTTTCAACATACGTAGCTATTACCCTCGAAAACTAAAACTTTTGAAATAGGAAAAGAGCCTTTAATCACATTCTTTACCATGCAATCATAAAATTGTCTAATATCTTCATTTTTTCAACATACGTAGCTATTACCCTCGAAAACTAAAACTTTTGAAATAGGAAAAGAGCCTTTAATCACATTCTTTACCATGTGCAATCATAAAATAGTCTAATATCTTCATTTTTTCAACATACGTAGCTATTACCCTCGAAAACTAAAACTTTTGAAATAGGAAAAGAGCCTTTAATCACATTCTTTACCATGTGCAATCATAAAATAGTCTAATATCTTCATTTTTTCAACATACGTAGCTATTACCCTCGAAAACTAAAACTTTTGAAATAGGAAAAGAGCCTTTAATCACATTCTTTACCATGTGCAATCATAAAATTGTCTAATATCTTCATTTTTTCAACATAGTAGCTATTACCCTCGAAAACTAAAACTTTTGAAATAGGAAAAGAGCCTTTAATCACATTCTTTACCATGTGCAATCATAAAATAGTCTAATATCTTCATTTTTTCAACATACGTAGCTATTACCCTCGAAAACTAAAACTTTTGAAATAGGAAAAGAGCCTTTAATCACATTCTTTACCATGTGCAATCATAAAATTGTCTAATATCTTCATTTTTTCAACATACGTAGCTATTACCCTCGAAAACTAAAACTTTTGAAATAGGAAAAGAGCCTTTAATCACATTCTTTACCATGTGCAATCATAAAATAGTCTAATATCTTCATTTTTTCAACATACGTAGCTATTACCCTCGAAAACTAAAACTTTTGAAATAGGAAAAGAGCCTTTAATCACATTCTTTACCATTTGCAATCATAAAATAGTCTAATATCTTCATTTTTTCAACATACGTAGCTATTACCCTCGAAAACTAAAACTTTTGACATAGGAAAAGAGCCTTTAATCACATTCTTTACCATGTGCAATCATAAAATAGTCTAATATCTTCATTTTTTCAACATACGTAGCTATTACCCTCGAAAACTAAAACTTTTGAAATAGGAAAAGAGCCTTTAATCACATTCTTTACCATGTGCAATCATAAAATAGTCTAATATCTTCATTTTTTCAACATACGTAGCTATTACCCTCGAAAACTAAAACTTTTGAAATAGGAAAAGAGCCTTTAATCACATTCTTTACCATTTGCAATCATAAAATAGTCTAATATCTTCATTTTTTCAACATACGTAGCTATTACCCTCGAAAACTAAAACTTTTGACATAGGAAAAGAGCCTTCAATCACATTCTTTACCATGTGCAATCATAAAATAGTCTAATATCTTCATTTTTTCAACATACGTAGCTATTACCCTCGAAAACTAAAACTTTTGAAATAGGAAAAGAGCCTTTAATCACATTCTTTACCATTTGCAATCATAAAATAGTCTAATATCTTCATTTTTTCAACATACGTAGCTATTACCCTCGAAAACTAAAACTTTTGAAATAGGAAAAGAGCCTTTAATCACATTCTTTACCATGTGCAATCATAAAATAGTCTAATATCTTCATTTTTTCAACATACGTAGCTATTACCCTCGAAAACTAAAACTTTTGACATAGGAAAAGAGCCTTTAATCACATTCTTTACCATGTGCAATCATAAAATAGTCTAATATCTTCATTTTTTCAACATACGTAGCTATTACCCTCGAAAACTAAAACTTTTGAAATAGGAAAAGAGCCTTTAATCACATTCTTTACCATGTGCAATCATAAAATAGTCTAATATCTTCATTTTTTCAACATACGTAGCTATTACCCTCGAAAACTAAAACTTTTGAAATAGGAAAAGAGCCTTTAATCACATTCTTTACCATGTGCAATCATAAAATTAGTCTAATATCTTCATTTTTTCAACATACGTAGCTATTACCCTCGAAAACTAAAACTTTTGAAATAGGAAAAGAGCCTTTAATCACATTCTTTACCATGTGCAATCATAAAATAGTCTAATATCTTCATTTTTTCAACATACGTAGCTATTACCCTCGAAAACTAAAACTTTTGAAATAGGAAAAGAGCCTTTAATCACATTCTTTACCATGTGCAATCATAAAATAGTCTAATATCTTCATTTTTTCAACATACGTAGCTATTACCCTCGAAAACTAAAACTTTTGAAATAGGAAAAGAGCCTTTAATCACATTCTTTACCATTTGCAATCATAAAATAGTCTAATATCTTCATTTTTTCAACATACGTAGCTATTACCCTCGAAAACTAAAACTTTTGAAATAGGAAAAGAGCCTTTAATCACATTCTTTACCATTTGCAATCATAATATAGTCTAATATCTTCATTTTTTCAACATACGTAGCTATTACCCTCGAAAACTAAAACTTTTGAAATAGGAAAAGAGCCTTTAATCACATTCTTTACCATTTGCAATCATAAAATAGTCTAATATCTTCATTTTTTCAACATACGTAGCTATTACCCTCGAAAACTAAAACTTTTGAAATAGGAAAAGAGCCTTTAATCACATTCTTTACCATGTGCAATCATAAAATAGTCTAATATCTTCATTTTTTCACATACGTAGCTATTACCCTCGAAAACTAAAACTTTTGAAATAGGAAAAGAGCCTTAATCACATTCTTTACCATGTGCAATCATAAAATTGTCTAATATCTTCATTTTTTCCACAGACAAAGCTATTACCCTCGAAGACTAAAACTTTTGACATAGGAAAAGAGCCTTTAATCACTTTCTTTACCATATGCAATCATAAGATAGTCTAATATCTTCATTTTTTCAATATACTTAGCTATTATCCTCAAAAACTAAAACTTTTGACATAGGAAAAGAGCCTTTAATCACATTCTTTACCATTTGCAATCATAAAATAGTCTAATATCTTCATTTTTTCAAGATACTTAGCTATTACCCTCGAAAACTAAAACTTTTGAAATAGGAAAAGAGCCTTTAATCACATTCTTTACCATTTGCAATCATAATTAGTCTAATATCTTCATTTTTTCAACCTACGTAGATATTACCCTCGAAAACTAAAACTTTTGAAATAGGAAAAGAGCCTTTAATCACATTCTTTACCATTTGCAATCATAAAATAGTCTAATATCTTCATTTTTTCAACATACGTAGCTATTACCCTCGAAAACTAAAACTTTTGACATAGGAAAAGAGCCTTTAATCACATTCTTTACCATTTACAATCATAAAATAGTCTAATATCTTCATTTTTTCAACATACGTAATTATTACCCTCGAAAACTAAAACTTTTGAAATAGGAAAAGAGCCTTTAATCACATTCTTTACCATTTGCAATCATAAAATAGTCTAATATCTTCATTTTTTCAACATACGTAGCTAATACCCTCGAAAACTAAAACTTTTGAAATAGGAAAAGAGCCTTTAATTACATTCTTTACCATGTGCAATCATAAAATAGTCTAATATCTTCATTTTTTCAACAGACATAGCTATTACCCTCGAAAACTAAAACTTTTGAAATAGGAAAAGAGCCTTTAATCACATTCTTTACCATTTGCAATCATAAAATAGTCTAATATCTTCATTTTTTCAACATACGTAGCTATTACCCTCGAAAACTAAAACTTTTGAAATAGGAAATGAGCCTTTAATCACATTCTTTACCATGTGCAATCATAAAATAGTCTAATATCTTCATTTTTTCCACAGACCTAGCTATTACCCTCGAAAACTAAAACTTTTGAAATAGGAAAAGAGCCTTTAATCACATTCTTTACCATTTGCAATCATAAAATAGTCTAATATCTTCATTTTTTCAACATACGTAGCTTTTACCCCCGAAAACTAAAACTTTTGAAATAGGAAAAGAGCCTTTAATCACATTCTTTACCATGTGCAATCATAAAATAGTCTAATATCTTCATTTTTTCAACATACGTAGCTATTACCCTCGAAAACTAAAACTTTTGAAATAGGAAAAGAGCCTTTAATTACATTTTTTACCATGTGCAATCATAAAATAGTCTAATATCTTCATTTTTTCAACAGACATAGCTATTACCCTCGAAAACTAAAACTTTTGAAATAGGAAAAGAGCCTTTAATGACATTCTTTACCATTTGCAATCATAAAATAGTCTAATATCTTCATTTTTTCAACATACGTAGCTATTACCCTCCAAAACTAAAACTTTTGAAATAGGAAATGAGCCTTTAATCACATTCTTTACCATGTGCAATCATAAAATAGTCTAATATCTTCATTTTTTCCACAGATCTAGCTATTACCCTCGAAAACTAAAACTTTTGAAATAGGAAAAGAGCCTTTAATCACATTCTTTACCATTTGCAATCATAAAATAGTCTAATATCTTCATTTTTTTCACAGACATAGCTATTACCCTCGAAAACTAAAACTTTTGAAATAGGAAAAGAGCCTTTAATCACATTCTTTACCATGTGCAATCATAAAATAGTCTAATATCTTCATTTTTTCAACATACGTAGCTATTACCCTCGAAAACTAAAACTTTTGAAATAGGAAAAGAGCCTTTAATCACATTCTTTACCATTTGCAATCATAAAATAGTCTAATATCTTCATTTTTTCAACATACGTAGCTATTACCCTCGAAAACTAAAACTTTTGACATAGGAAAAGAGCCTTTAATCACATTCTTTACCATTTGCAATCATAATTAGTCTAATATCTTCATTTTTTCAACATACGTAGCTATTACCCTCGAAAACTAAAACTTTTGAAATAGGAAAAGAGCCTTTAATCACATTCTTTACCATGTGCAATCATAAAATTGTCTAATATCTTCATTTTTTCCACAGACATAGCTATTACCATCGAAAACTAAAACTTTTGAAATAGGAAAAGAGCCTTTAATCACATTCTTTACCATTTCCAATCATAAGATAGTCTAATATCTTCATTTTTTCAACATACGTAGCTATTACACTCAAAAACTAAAACTTTTGACATAGGAAAAGAGCCTTTAATCACATTCTTTACCATGTGCAATCATTAAATTGTCTAATATCATCATTTTTTCAACATACGTAGCTATTACCCTCGAAAACTAAAATTTTTGACATAGGAAAAGACGCTTTAATCACATTCTTTACCATTTGCAATCATAAAATAGTCTAATATCTTCATTATTTCAACATACGTAGCTATTACCCTAAAACTTTTGAAATAGGAAAAGAGCCTTTAATCACATTCTTTACCATGTGCAATCATAAAATTGTCTAATATCTTCATTTTTTCAACATACGTAGCTATTACCCTCGAAAACTAAAACTTTTGACATAGGAAAAGAGCCTTTAATGACATTCTTTACCATTTGCAATCATAAAATAGTCTAATATCTTCATTTTTTCAACATACGTAGCTATTACCCTCGAAAACTAAAACTTTTGAAATAGGAAAAGAGCCTTTAATCACATTCTTTACCATGTGCAATCATAAAATAGTCTAATATCTTCATTTTTCAACATACGTAGCTATTACCCTCGAAAACTAAAACTTATGACATTGGAAAAGAGCCTTTAATCACATTCTTTACTATGTGCAATGAAAAAGTATGTTGAAAAAATGAAGATATTAGACTATTTTATGATTGCAAATGGTAAAGAATGTGATTAAAGGCTCTTTTCCTATGTCAAAAGTTTTAGTTTTCGAGGGTAATAGCTACGTATGTTGAAAAAATGAAGATATTAGACAATTTTAGGATTGCACATGGTAAAGAATGTGATTAAAGGCTCTTTTCCTATGTCAAAAGTTTTAGTTTTCGGGGGTAAGAGCTTTGTCTGTGGAAAAAATGAAGATATTAGACAATTTTATGATTGCACATGGTAAAGAATGTGATTAAAGGCTCTTTTCCTATGTCAAAAGTTTTAGTTTTCGAGGGTAATAGCTACGTATGTTGAAAAAATGAAGATATTAGACTATTTTATGATTGCAAATGGTAAAGAATGTGATTAAAGGCTCTTTTTCTATGTCAAAAGTTTTAGTTTTCGAGAGTAATAGCTACGTATGTTGAAAAAATGAAGATATTAGACTATTTTATGATTGCACATGGTAAAGATTGTGATTAAAGGCTCTTTTCTTATTTCAAAAGTTTTAGTTTTCGAGGGTAATAGATAAGTATGTTGAAAAAATAAAGATATTAGACTATTTTATGATTGCACATGGTGAAGAATGTGATTAAAGGCTCTTTTACTATTTCAAAAGTTTTAGTTTTCGGGGGTAAGAGCTACGTATGTTGAAAAAATGAAGATATTAGACTATTTTATGATTGCAAATGGTAAAGAATGTGATTAAAGGCTCTTTTCCTATTTCAAAAGTTTTAGTTTTCGAGGGTAATAGCTAGGTCTGTGGAAAAAATGAAGATATTAGACTATTTTATGATTGCACATGGTAAAGAATGTGATTAAAGGCTCATTTCCTATTTCAAAAGTTTTAATTTTCGAGGGTAATAGCTATGTATGTTGAAAAAATGAAGATATTAGACTATTTTATGATTGCAAATGGTAAAGAATGTGATTAAAGGCTCTTTTCCTATTTCAAAAGTTTTAGTTTTTGAGGGTAATAGCTATGTCTGTTGAAAAAATGAAGATATAAGACTATTTTATGATTGCACATGGTAAAGAATGTAATTAAAGGCTCTTTTCCTATGTCAAAAGTTTTAGTTTTCGAGGGTAATAGCTACGCATGTTGAAAAAATGAAGATATTAGACTATTTTATGATTGCAAATGGTAAAGAATGTGATTAAAGGCTCTTTTCCTATGTCAAAAGTTTTAGTTTTCGAGGGTTATAGCTACAAATGTTGAAAAAATGAAGATATTAGACTATTTTATGATTTCACATGGTAAAGAATGTGATTAAAGGCTCTTTTCCTATTTCAAAAGTTTTAGTTTTCGAGGGTAATAGCTACGTATGTTGAAAAAATGAAGATATTAGACCATTTTATGATTGTAAATGGTAAAGAATGAGATTAAAGGCTCTTTTCCTATGTCAAAAGTTTTAGTTTTCGAGGGTAATAGCTACGTATGTTGAAAAAATAAAGATATTAGACTATTTTATGATTGCAAATGGTAAAGAATGTGATTAAAGGCGCTTTTCCTATTTCAAAAGTTTTAGTTTTCGACGGTAATAGCTACGTATGTTGAAGAAATGAAGATATTAGACTATTTTATGATTGCACATGGTAAAGAATGTGATTAAAGGCTCTTTTCCTATTTCAAAAGTTTTAGTTTTCGAGGGTAATAGCTACGTATGATGAAAAAATGAAGATATTAGACTATTTTATGATTGCAAATGGTAAAGAATGTGATTAGAGGCTCTTTTCCTATGCCAAAAGTTTAGTTTTCGAGGGTAGTAGCTACGTATGTTGAAAAAATGAAGATATTAGACTATTTTATGATTACAAATGGTAAAGAATGTGATAAAAGGCTCTTTTCCTATGTCAAAAGTTTTAGTTTTCGAGGGTAATAGCTACAAATGTTGAAAAAATGAAGATATTAGACTATTTTATGATTTCACATGGTAAAGAATGTGATTAGAGGCTCTTTTCCTATTTCAAAAGTTTTAGTTTTCGAGGGTAATAGCTACGTATGTTGAAAAAATGAAGATATTAGACCATTTTATGATTGCAAATGGTAAAGAATGTGATTAAAGGCGCTTTTCCTATTTCAAAAGTTTTAGTTTTCGAGGGTAATAGCTACGTATGTTGAAGAACTGAAGATATTAGACTATTTTATGATTGCACATGGTAAAGAATGTGATTAAAGGCTCTTTTCCTATTTCAAAAGTTTTAGTTTTCGAGGGTAGTAGCTACGTATGTTGAAAAAATGAAGATATTAGACTATTTTATGATTGCAAATGGTAAAGAATGTGATTAAAGGCTCTTTTCCTATTTCAAAAGTTTTAGTTTTCGAGGGTAATAGCTACGTATGTTGAAAAAATGAAGATATTAGACTATTTTATGATCGCACATGGTAAAGAATGTGATTAAAGGCTCTTTTCCTATTTCAAAAGTTTTAGTTTTCGAGGGTAATAGCAACGTATGTAGAAAAAATGAAGATCTTAGACTATTTTATGATTGCAAATGGTAAAGAATGTGATTAAAGGCTCTTTTCCTATGTCAAAAGTTTTAGTTTTCGAGGGTAATAGCTACGTATGTTAAAAAAATGAAGATATTAGACAATTTTATGATTG
>NW_027066959.1:0-16211 GCF_032884065.1 Artemia franciscana | reverse complement strand
ATATTTTATGATTGCACAAGGTAACGAATGTGATTAAAGGCTCTTTTCCTATGTCACAAGTTTTAGTTTTCGAGGGTAATAGCTTTGTCTGTGGAAAAAATGAACATATTAGACAATTTTATGATTGCACATGGTAAAGAATGTGATTAAAGGCTCTTTTCCTATTTCAAAAGTTTTAGTTTTCGAGGGTAATAGCAACGTATGTTGAAAAAATGAAGATATTAGACTAGTTTATGATTGCAAATGGTAAAGAATGTGATTAAAGGCTCTTTTCCTATGTCAAAAGTTTTAGTTTTCGAGGGTAATACCTTTGTCTGTGGAAAAAATGAAGATATTAGACAATTTTATGATTGCACATGGTAAAGAATGTGATTAAAGGCTCTTTTCCTATTTCAAAAGTTTTAGTTTTCGAGGGTAATAGCAACGTATGTTGAAAAAATGAAGATATTAGACTATTTTATGATTGCAAATGGTAAAGAATGTGATTAAAGGCTCTTTTCCTATGTCAAAGGTTTTAATTTTCGAGGGTAGTAGCTTTGTCTGTGGAAAAAAATGAAGATATTAGACAATTTTATGATTGCATATGGCAAAGAATGTGATTAAAGGCTCTTTTCCTATTTCAAAACTTTTAGTTTTCGAGGGTAATAGCTACGTATGTTGAAAAAATGAAGATATTAGACTATTTTATGATTGCAAATGGTAAAGAATGTGATTAAAGGCTCTTTTCCTATTTCAAAAGTTTTAGTTTTCGAGGGTAATAGCTACGTATGTTGAAAAAATGAAGATATTAGACTATTTTATGATTGCAAATGGTAAAGAATGTGATTAAAGGCTCTTTTCCTATGTCAAAAGTTTTCGTTTTCGAGGGTAATAGCTATGTCTGTAGAAAAAATGAAGATATTAGACTATTTTATGATTGCACATGGTAAAGAATGTGATTAAAGGCTCTTTTCCTATTTCAAAAAATTTAGTTTTCGAGGATAATAGCTACGTATGTTGAAAAAATGAAGATATTAGACTATTTTATGATTGCAAATGGTAAAGAATGTGATTAAAGGCTCTTTTCCTATGTCAAAAGTTTTAGTTTTCGAGGGTAATAGCTACGTATGTTGAAAAAATGAAGATATTAGACTATTTTATGATAGCAAATGGTAAAGAATGTGATTAACGGCTCTTTTCCTATGTCAAAAGTTTTAGTTTTCGAGGGTAATAGCTACGTATTTTGAAAAAAATGAAGATATTAGACTATTTTATGATTGCAAATTGTAAAGAATGTGATTAAAGGCTCTTTTCCTATTTCAAAAGTTTTAGTTTTCGGGGGGTAATAGCTACGTTTGTGGAAAAAATGAAGATATTAGACAATTTTATGATTGCACATGGTAAAGAATGTGATTAAAGGCTCTTTTCCTATTTCAAAAGTTTTAGTTTTCGGGGGTAAGAGCTACGTATGTTGAAAAAATAAAGATATTAGACTATTTGATGATTGCGAATGGTAAAGAATGTGATTAAAGGCTCTTTTCCTATTTAAAAGTTTTAGTTTTTGAGGGTAATAGCTACGTATGTTGAAAAAAATGAAGATATTAGACTAGTTTATGATTTCAAATGGTAAAGAATGTGATTAAAGGCTCTTTTCCTATGTCAAAAGTTTTAGTTTTCGAGGGTAATAGCTTTGTCTGTGGAAAAAATTAAGATATTAGACAATTTTATGATTGCATATGGTAAAGAATGTGATTAAAGGCTCTTTTCCTATTTCAAAACTTTTAGTTTTCGAGGGTAATAGCTACGTATGTTGAAAAAATGAAGATATTAGACTATTTTATGATTGCAAATGGTAAAGAATGTGATTAAAGGCTCTTTTCCTATTTCAAAAGTTTTAGTTTTCGAGGGTAATAGCTACGTATGTTGAAAAAATGAAGATATTAGACTATTTTATGATTGCAAATGGTAAAGAATGTGATTAAAGGCTCTTTTCCTATGTCAAAATTTTTAGTTTTCGAGGGTAATAGCTATGTCTGTAGAAAAAATGAAGATATTAGACTATTTTATGATTGCACATGGTAAAGAATGTGATTAAAGGCTCGCTCTTTTCCTATTCCAAAAGTTTTAGTTTTCGAGGATAATAGCTACGTATGTTGAAAAAATGAAGATATTAGACTATTTTATGATTGCAAATGGTAAAGAATGTGATTAAAGGCTCTTTTCCTATGTCAAAAGTTTTAGTTTTCGAGGGTAATAGTTACGTATGTTGAAAAAATGAAGATATTAGACTATTTTATGATAGCAAATGGTATGGAATGTGATTAACGGCTCTTTTCCTATGTCAAAAGTTTTAGTTTTCGAGGGTAATAGCTACGTATTTTGAAAAAAATGAAGATATTAGACTATTTTATGATTGCAAATGGTAAAGAATGTGATTAAAGGCTCTTTTCCTATGTCAAAAGTTTTAGTTTTCGAGGGTAATAGCTACGTATGTTGAAAAAATGAAGATATTAGACTATTTTATGATTGCAAATGGTAAAGAATGTGATTAAAGGCTCTTTTCCTATTTCGAAAGTTTTAGTTTTCGGGGGTAAGAGCTACGTATGTTGAAAAAATGAAGATATTAGACTATTTTATGATTGCAAATGATAAAGAATGTGATTAAAGGCTCTTTTCCTATGTCAAAAGTTTTAGTTTTCGAGGGTAATAGCTACGTATGTTGAAAAAATGAAGATATTAGACTATTTTATGATTGCAAATGGTAAAGAATGTGATTAAAGGCTCTTTTCCTATTTCAAAAGTTTTAGTTTTCGGGGGTAAGAGCTACGTATGTTGAAAAAAATGAAGATATTAGACTATTTTATGTTTGCAAATGGTAAAGAATGTGATTTAAAGGCTCTTTTCCTATTTTAAAAGTTTTAGTTTTCGAGGGTAATAGCTACGTATGTTGAAAAAATGAAGATATTAGACTATTTTATAATTGCAAATGGTAAAGAATGTGATTAAAGGTTCTTTACCTATGTCAAAAGTTTTAGTTTTCGAGGGTAATAGCTACGTATGTTGAAAAAAATGAAGATATTAGACTATTTTATGATTGCAAATGGTAAAGAATGTGATTAAAGGCTCTTTTCCTATGTCAAAAGTTTTAGTTTTCGAGGGTAATAGCTACGTATGTTGAAAAAATGAAGATATTAGACTGTTTTATGATTGCAAATGGTAAAGAATGCGATTAAAGGCTCTTTTCCTATGTCAACAGTTTTAGTTTTCGAGGGTAATAGCTACGTCTGTTGAAAAAATGAAGATATTAGACTATTTTATGATTGCAAATGGTAAAGAATGTGATTAAAGGCTCTTTTCCTATTTTAAAAGTTTTAGTTTTCGAGGGGTAATAGCTACGTATGTTGAAAAAATGAAGATATTAGAATATTTTATGATTGCAAATGGTAAAGAATGTGATTAAAGGCTCTTTTCCTATGTCAAAAGTTTTAGTTTTCGAGGGTAATAGCTACGTATGTTGAAAAAATGAAGAGATTAGACTGTTTTATGATTGCAAATGGTAAAGAATGTGATTAAAGGCTCTTTTCCTATGTCAAAAGTTTTAGTTTTCGAGGGTAATAGCTACGTATGTTGAAAAAATGAAGATATTAGACTATTTTATGATTGCACAAGGTAACGAATGTGATTAAAGGCTCTTTTCCTATGTCACAAGTTTTAGTTTTCGAGGGTAATAGCTTTGTCTGTGGAAAAAAATGAACATATTAGACAATTTTATGATTGCATATGGTAAAGAATGTGATTAAAGGCTCTTTTCCTATTTCAAAAGTTTTAGTTTTCGAGGGTAATAGCAACGTATGTTGAAAAAATGAAGATATTAGACTAGTTTATGATTGCAAATGATAAAGAATGTGATTAAAGGCTCTTTTCCTATGTCAAAAGTTTTAGTTTTCGAGGGTAATAGCTTTGTCTGTGGAAAAAATGAAGATATTAGACAATTTTATGATTGCACATGGTAAAGAATGTGATTAAAGGCTCTTTTCCTATTTCAAAAGTTTTAGTTCTCGAGGGTAATAGCAACGTATGTTGAAAAAATGAAGCTATTAGACTATTTTATGATTGCAAATGGTAAAGAATGTGATTAAAGGCTCTTTTCCTATGTCAAAAGTTTTAGTTTTCGAGGGTAATAGCTTTGTCTGTGGAAAAAATGAAGATATTAGACAATTTTGTGATTGCATATGGCAAAGAATGTGATTAAAGGCTCTTTTCCTATTTCAAAACTTTTAGTTTTCGAGGGTAATAGCTACGTATGTTGAAAAAATGAAGATATTAGACTATTTTATGATTGCAAATGGTAAAGAATGTGATTAAAGGCTCTTTTCCTATTTCAAAAGTTTTAGTTTTCGAGGGTAATAGCTACTTATGTTGAAAAAATGAAGATATTAGACTATTTTATGATTGCAAATGGTAAAGAATGTGATTAAAGGCTCTTTTCCTATGTCAAAAGTTTTAGTTTTCGAGGGTAATAGCTATGTCTGTACAAAAAATGAAGATATTAGACTATTTTATGATTGCACATGGTAAAGAATGTGATTAACGGCTCTTTTCCTATGTCAAAAGTTTTAGTTCTCGAGGGTAATAGCTACGTATGTTGAAAAAATGAAGATATTAGACTATTTTATGATTGCAAATTGTAAAGAATGTGATTAAAGGCTCTTTTCCTATTTCAAAAGTTTTAGTTTTCGGGGGTAATAGCTTTGTCTGTGGAAAAAATGAAGATATTAGACAATTTTATGATTGCACATGGTAAAGAATGTGATTAAAGGCTCTTTTCCTATTTCAAAAGTTTTAGTTTTCGGGGGGTAAGAGCTACGTATGTTGAAAAAATAAAGATATTAGACTATTTGATGATTGCGAATGGTAAAGAATTTGATTAAAGGCTCTTTTCCTATTTTAAAAGTTTTAGTTTTTGAGGGTAATAGCTACGTATGTTGAAAAAATGAAGATATTAGACTAGTTTATGATTGCAAATGGTAAAGAATGTGATTAAAGGCTCTTTTCCTTTGTCAAAAGTTTTAGTTTTCGAGGGTAATAGCTTTGTCTGTGGAAAAAATGAAGATATTAGACAATTTTATGATTGCATATGGTAAAGAATGTGATTAAAGGCTCTTTTCCTATTTCAAAACTTTTAGTTTTCGAGGGTAATAGCTACGTATGTTGAAAAAATGAAGATATTAGACTATTTTATGATTGCAAATGGTAAAGAATGTGATTAAAGGCTCTTTTCCTATTTCAAAAGTTTTAGTTTTCGAGGGTAATAGCTACGTATGTTGAAAAAATGAAGATATTAGACTATTTTATGATTGCAAATGGTAAAGAATGTGATTAAAGGCTCTTTTCCTATGTCAAAAGTTTTAGTTTTCAAGGGTATTAGCTATGTCTGTGGAAAAAATGAAGATATTAGACAATTTTATGATTGCATATGGTAAAGAATGTGATTAAAGGCTCTTTTCCTATTTCAAAAGTTTTAGTTTTCGAGGGTAATAGCTAAGTATGTTGAAAAAATGAAGATATTAGACTATTTTATGATTGCAAATGGTAAAGAATGTGATTAAAGGCTCTTTTCCTTTGTCAAAAGTTTTAGTTTTCGAGGGTAATAGCTTTGTCTGTGGAAAAAATGAAGATATTAGACAATTTTATGATTGCATATGGTAAAGAATGTGATTAAAGGCTCTTTTCCTATTTCAAAACTTTTAGTTTTCGAGGGTAATAGCTACGTATTTTGAAAAAATGAAGATATTAGACTATTTTATGATTGCAAATGGTAAAGAATGTGATTAAAGGCTCTTTTCCTATTTCAAAAGTTTTAGTTTTCGAGGGTAATAGCTACGTATGTTGAAAAAATGAAGATATTAGACTATTTTATGATTGCAAATGGTAAAGAATGTGATTAAAGGCTCTTTTCCTATTTCAAAAGTTTTAGTTTTCGGGGGGTAAGAGCTACGTATGTTGAAAAAATAAAGATATTAGACTATTTGATGATTGCGAATGGTAAAGAATGTGATTAAAGGCTCTTTTCCTATTTTAAAAGTTTTAGTTTTTGAGGGTAATAGCTACGTATGTTGAAAAAATGAAGATATTAGACTAGTTTATGATTGCAAATGGTAAAGAATGTGATTAAAGGCTCTTTTCCTTTGTCAAAAGTTTTAGTTTTCGAGGGTAATAGCTTTGTCTGTGGAAAAAATGAAGATATTAGACAATTTTATGATTGCATATGGTAAAGAATGTGATTAAAGGCTCTTTTCCTATTTCAAAACTTTTAGTTTTCGAGGGTAATAGCTACGTATGTTGAAAAAATGAAGATATTAGACTATTTTATGATTGCAAATGGTAAAGAATGTGATTAAAGGCTCTTTTCCTATTTCAAAAGTTTTAGTTTTCGAGGGTAATAGCTACTTATGTTGAAAAAATGAAGATATTAGACTATTTTATGATTGCACATGGTAAAGAATGTGATTAAAGGCTCGCTCTTTTCCTATTTCAAAAGTTTTAGTTTTCGAGGATAATAGCTACGTATGTTGAAAAAATGAAGATATTAGACTATTTTATGATTGCAAATGGTAAAGAATGTGATTAAAGGCTCTTTTCCTATGTCAAAAGTTTTAGTTTTCGAGGGTAATAGTTACGTATGTTGAAAAAATGAAGATATTAGACTATTTTATGATAGCAAATGGTATGGAATGTGATTAACGGCTCTTTTCCTATGTCAAAAGTTTTAGTTTTCGAGGGTAATAGCTACGTATTTTGAAAAAAATGATGATATTAGACTATTTTATGATTGCAAATGGTAAAGAATGTGATTAAAGGCTCTTTTCCTATGTCAAAAGTTTTAGTTTTCGAGGGTAATAGCTACGTATGTTGAAAAAATGAAGATATTAGACTATTTTATGATTGCAAATGGTAAAGAATGTGATTAAAGGCTCTTTTCCTATTTCGAAAGTTTTAGTTTTCGGGGGTAATAGCTACGTATGTTGAAAAAATGAAGATATTAGACTATTTTATGATTGCACAAGGTAACGAATGTGATTAAAGGCTCTTTTCCTATGTCACAAGTTTTAGTTTTCGAGGGTAATAGCTTTGTCTGTGGAAAAAATGAACATATTAGACAATTTTATGATTGCATATGGTAAAGAATGTGATTAAAGGCTCTTTTCCTATTTCAAAAGTTTTAGTTTTCGAGGGTAATAGCAACGTATGTTGAAAAAATGAAGATATTAGACTAGTTTATGATTGCAAATGATAAAGAATGTGATTAAAGGCTCTTTTCCTATGTCAAAAGTTTTAGTTTTCGAGGGTAATAGCTTTGTCTGTGGAAAAAATGAAGATATTAGACAATTTTATGATTGCACATGGTAAAGAATGTGATTAAAGGCTCTTTTCCTATTTCAAAAGTTTTAGTTCTCGAGGGTAATAGCAACGTATGTTGAAAAAATGAAGCTATTAGACTATTTTATGATTGCAAATGGTAAAGAATGTGATTAAAGGCTCTTTTCCTATGTCAAAAGTTTTAGTTTTCGAGGGTAATAGCTTTGTCTGTGGAAAAAATGAAGATATTAGACAATTTTATGATTGCATATGGCAAAGAATGTGATTAAAGGCTCTTTTCCTATTTCAAAACTTTTAGTTTTCGAGGGTAATAGCTACGTATGTTGAAAAAATGAAGATATTAGACTATTTTATGATTGCAAATGGTAAAGAATGTGATTAAAGGCTCTTTTCCTATTTCAAAAGTTTTAGTTTTCGAGGGTAATAGCTACGTATGTTGAAAAAATGAAGATATTAGACTATTTTATGATTGCAAATGGTAAAGAATGTGATTAAAGGCTCTTTTCCTATGTCAAAAGTTTTAGTTTTCGAGGGTAATAGCTATGTCTGTACAAAAAATGAAGATATTAGACTATTTTATGATTGCACATGGTAAAGAATGTGATTAACGGCTCTTTTCCTATGTCAAAAGTTTTAGTTCTCGAGGGTAATAGCTACGTATGTTGAAAAAATGAAGATATTAGACTATTTTATGATTGCAAATTGTAAAGAATGTGATTAAAGGCTCTTTTCCTATTTCAAAAGTTTTAGTTTTCGGGGGTAATAGCTTTGTCTGTGGAAAAAATGAAGATATTAGACAATTTTATGATTGCACATGGTAAAGAATGTGATTAAAGGCTCTTTTCCTATTTCAAAAGTTTTAGTTTTCGGGGGTAAGAGCTACGTATGTTGAAAAAATAAAGATATTAGACTATTTGATGATTGCGAATGGTAAAGAATTTGATTAAAGGCTCTTTTCCTATTTTAAAAGTTTTAGTTTTTGAGGGTAATAGCTACGTATGTTGAAAAAATGAAGATATTAGACTAGTTTATGATTGCAAATGGTAAAGAATGTGATTAAAGGCTCTTTTCCTTTGTCAAAAGTTTTAGTTTTCGAGGGTAATAGCTTTGTCTGTGGAAAAAATGAAGATATTAGACAATTTTATGATTGCATATGGTAAAGAATGTGATTAAAGGCTCTTTTCCTATTTCAAAACTTTTAGTTTTCGAGGGTAATAGCTACGTATGTTGAAAAAATGAAGATATTAGACTATTTTATGATTGCAAATGGTAAAGAATGTGATTAAAGGCTCTTTTCCTATTTCAAAAGTTTTAGTTTTCGAGGGTAATAGCTACGTATGTTGAAAAAATGAAGATATTAGACTATTTTATGATTGCAAATGGTAAAGAATGTGATTAAAGGCTCTTTTCCTATGTCAAAAGTTTTAGTTTTCGAGGGTATTAGCTATGTCTGTGGAAAAAATGAAGATATTAGACAATTTTATGATTGCATATGGTAAAGAATGTGATTAAAGGCTCTTTTCCTATTTCAAAAGTTTTAGTTTTCGAGGGTAATAGCTAAGTATGTTGAAAAAATGAAGATATTAGACTATTTTATGATTGCAAATGGTAAAGAATGTGATTAAAGGCTCTTTTCCTTTGTCAAAAGTTTTAGTTTTCGAGGGTAATAGCTTTGTCTGTGGAAAAAATGAAGATATTAGACAATTTTATGATTGCATATGGTAAAGAATGTGATTAAAGGCTCTTTTCCTATTTCAAAACTTTTAGTTTTCGAGGGTAATAGCTACGTATTTTGAAAAAATGAAGATATTAGACTATTTTATGATTGCAAATGGTAAAGAATGTGATTAAAGGCTCTTTTCCTATTTCAAAAGTTTTAGTTTTCGAGGGTAATAGCTACGTATGTTGAAAAAATGAAGATATTAGACTATTTTATGATTGCAAATGGTAAAGAATGTGATTAAAGGCTCTTTTCCTATTTCAAAAGTTTTAGTTTTCGGGGGTAAGAGCTACGTATGTTGAAAAAATAAAGATATTAGACTATTTTATGATTGCAAATGGTAAAGAATGTGATTAAAGGCTCTTTTCCTATTTTAAAAGTTTTAGTTTTTGAGGGTAATAGCTACGTATGTTGAAAAAATGAAGATATTAGACTAGTTTATGATTGCAAATGGTAAAGAATGTGATTAAAGGCTCTTTTCCTTTGTCAAAAGTTTTAGTTTTCGAGGGTAATAGCTTTGTCTGTGGAAAAAATGAAGATATTAGACAATTTTATGATTGCATATGGTAAAGAATGTGATTAAAGGCTCTTTTCCTATTTCAAAACTTTTAGTTTTCGAGGGTAATAGCTACGTATGTTGAAAAAATGAAGATATTAGACTATTTTATGATTGCAAATGGTAAAGAATGTGATTAAAGGCTCTTTTCCTATTTCAAAAGTTTTAGTTTTCGAGGGTAATAGCTACTTATGTTGAAAAAATGAAGATATTAGACTATTTTATGATTGCACATGGTAAAGAATGTGATTAAAGGCTCGCTCTTTTCCTATTTCAAAAGTTTTAGTTTTCGAGGATAATAGCTACGTATGTTGAAAAAATGAAGATATTAGACTATTTTATGATTGCAAATGGTAAAGAATGTGATTAAAGGCTCTTTTCCTATGTCAAAAGTTTTAGTTTTAGAGGGTAATAGCTACGTATGTTGAAAAAATGAAGATATTAGACTATTTTATGATAGCAAATGGTATGGAATGTGATTAACGGCTCTTTTCCTATGTCAAAAGTTTTAGTTTTCGAGGGTAATAGCTACGTATTTTGAAAAAATGATGATATTAGACTATTTTATGATTGCAAATGGTAAAGAATGTGATTAAAGGCTCTTTTCCTATGTCAAAAGTTTTAGTTTTCGAGGGTAATAGCTACGTATGTTGAAAAAATGAAGATATTAGACTATTTTATGATTGCAAATGGTAAAGAATGTGATTAAAGGCTCTTTTCCTATTTCGAAAGTTTTAGTTTTCGGGGGTAAGAGCTACGTATGTTGAAAAAATGAAGATATTAGACTATTTTATGATTGCAAATGATAAAGAATGTGATTAAAGGCTCTTTTCCTATGTCAAAAGTTTTAGTTTTCGAGGGTAATAGCTACGTATGTTGAAAAAATGAAGATATTAGACTATTTTATGATTGCAAATGGTAAAGAATGTGATTAAAGGCTCTTTTCCTATTTCAAAAGTTTTAGTTTTCGGGGTTAAGAGCTACGTATGTTGAAAAAATGAAGATATTAGACTATTTTATGTTTGCAAATGGTAAAGAATGTGATTAAAGGCTCTTTTCCTATTTTAAAAGTTTTAGTTTTCGAGGGTAATAGCTACGTATGTTGAAAAAATGAAGATATTAGACTATTTTATAATTGCAAATGGTAAAGAATGTGATTAAAGGCTCTTTTCCTATGTCAAAAGTTTTAGTTTTCGAGGGTAATAGCTACGTATGTTGAAAAAATGAAGATATTAGACTATTTTATGATTGCAAATGGTAAAGAATGTGATTAAAGGCTCTTTTCCTATGTCAAAAGTTTTAGTTTTCGAGGGTAATAGCTATGTATGTTGAAAAAATGAAGATATTAGACTGTTTTATGATTGCAAATGGTAAAGAATGTGATTAAAGGCTCTTTTCCTATGTCAAAAGTTTTAGTTTTCGAGGATAATAGCTACGTATGTTGAAAAAATGAAGATATTAGACTATTTTATGATTGCAAATGGTAAAGAATGTGATTAAAGGCTCTTTTCCTATTTTAAAAGTTTTAGTTTTCGAGGGTAATAGCTACGTATGTTGAAAAAATGAAGATATTAGACTATTTTATGATTGCAAATGGTAAAGAATGTGATTAAAGGCTCTTTTCCTATGTCAAAAGTTTTAGTTTTCGAGGGTAATAGCTACGTATGTTGAAAAATGAAGAGATTAGTCTGTTTTATGATTGCAAATGGTAAAGAATGTGATTAAAGGCTCTTTTCCTATGTCAAAAGTTTTAGTTTTCGAGGGTAATAGCTACGTATGTTGAAAAAATGAAGATATTAGACTATTTTATGATTGCACAAGGTAACGAATGTGATTAAAGGCTCTTTTCCTATGTCACAAGTTTTAGTTTTCGAGGGTAATAGCTTTGTCTGTGGAAAAAATGAACATATTAGACAATTTTATGATTGCACATGGTAAAGAATGTGATTAAAGGCTCTTTTCCTATTTCAAAAGTTTTAGTTTTCGAGGGTAATAGCAACGTATGTTGAAAAAATGAAGATATTAGACTAGTTTATGATTGCAAATGATAAAGAATGTGATTAAAGGCTCTTTTCCTATGTCAAAAGTTTTAGTTTTCGAGGGTAATAGCTTTGTCTGTGGAAAAAATGAAGATATTAGACAATTTTATGATTGCACATGGTAAAGAATGTGATTAAAGGCTCTTTTCCTATTTCAAAAGTTTTAGTTTTCGAGGGTAATAGCAACGTATGTTGAAAAAATGAAGATATTAGACTAGTTTATGATTGCAAATGATAAAGAATGTGATTAAAGGCTCTTTTCCTATGTCAAAAGTTTTAGTTTTCGAGGGTAATAGCTTTGTCTGTGGAAAAAATGAAGATATTAGACAATTTTATGATTGCATATGGCAAAGAATGTGATTAAAGGCTCTTTTCCTATTTCAAAACTTTTAGTTTTCGAGGGTAATAGCTACGTATGTTGAAAAAATGAAGATATTAGACTATTTTATGATTGCAAATGGTAAAGAATGTGATTAAAGGCTCTTTTCCTATTTCAAAAGTTTTAGTTTTCGAGGGTAATAGCTACGTATGTTGAAAAAATGAAGATATTAGACTATTTTATGATTGCACATGGTAAAGAATGTGATTAAAGGCTCTTTTCCTATTTCAAAAAATTTAGTTTTCGAGGATAATAGCTACGTATGTTGAAAAAATGAAGATATTAGACTATTTTATGATTGCAAATGGTAAAGAATGTGATTAAAGGCTCTTTTCCTATGTCAAAAGTTTTAGTTTTCGAGGGTAATAGCTACGTATGTTGAAAAAATGAAGATATTAGACTATTTTATGATAGCAAATGGTAAAGAATGTGATTAACGGCTCTTTTCCTATGTCAAAAGTTTTAGTTTTCGAGGGTAATAGCTACGTATGTTGAAAAAATGAAGATATTAGACTATTTTATGATTGCAAATTGTAAAGAATGTGATTAAAGGCTCTTTTCCTATTTCAAAAGTTTTAGTTTTCGGGGGTAATAGCTTTGTCTGTGGAAAAAATAAAGATATTAGACAATTTTATGATTGCACATGGTAAAGAATGTGATTAAAGGCTCTTTTCCTATTTCAAAAGTTTTAGTTTTCGGGGGTAAGAGCTACGTATGTTGAAAAAATAAAGATATTAGACTATTTTATGATTGCAAATGGTAAAGAATGTGATTAAAGGCTCTTTTCCTATTTTAAAAGTTTTAGTTTTTGAGGGTAATAGCTACGTATGTTGAAAAAATGAAGATATTAGACTAGTTTATGATTGCAAATGGTAAAGAATGTGATTAAAGGCTCTTTTCCTATGTCAAAAGTTTTAGTTTTCGAGGGTAATAGCTTTGTCTGTGGAAAAAATGAAGATATTAGACAATTTTATGATTGCATATGGTAAAGAATGTGATTAAAGGCTCTTTTCCTATTTCAAAACTTTTAGTTTTCGAGGGTAATAGCTACGTATGTTGAAAAAATGAAGATATTAGACTATTTTATGATTGCAAATGGTAAAGAATGTGATTAAAGGCTCTTTTCCTATTTCAAAAGTTTTAGTTTTCGAGGGTAATAGCTACGTATGTTGAAAAAATGAAGATATTAGACTATTTTATGATTGCAAATGGTAAAGAATGTGATTAAAGGCTCTTTTCCTATGTCAAAAGTTTTAGTTTTCGAGGGTAATAGCTATGTCTGTAGAAAAAATGAAGATATTAGACTATTTTATGATTGCACATGGTAAAGAATGTGATTAAAGGCTCGCTCTTTTCCTATTTCAAAAGTTTTAGTTTTCGAGGATAATAGCTACGTATGATGAAAAAATGAAGATATTAGACTATTTTATGATTGCAAATGGTAAAGAATGTGATTAAAGGCTCTTTTCCTATGTCAAAAGTTTTAGTTTTCGAGGGTAATAGTTACGTATGTTGAAAAAATGAAGATATTAGACTATTTTATGATAGCAAATGGTATGGAATGTGATTAACGGCTCTTTTCTTATGTCAAAAGTTTTAGTTTTCGAGGGTAATAGCTACGAATTTTGAAAAAATGAAGATATTAGACTATTTTATGATTGCAAATGGTAAAGAATGTGATTAAAGGCTCTTTTCCTATGTCAAAAGTTTTAGTTTTCGAGGGTAATAGCTACGTATGTTGAAAAAATGAAGATATTAGACTATTTTATGATTGCAAATGGTAAAGAATGTGATTAAAGGCTCTTTCCTATGTCAAAAGTTTTAGTTTTCGAGGGTAATAGCTACGTATGTTGAAAAAATGAAGATATTAGACTGTTTTATGATTGCAAATGGTAAAGAATGTGATTAAAGGCTCTTTTCCTATGTCAAAAGTTTTAGTTTTCGAGGGTAATAGCTACGTATGTTGAAAAAATGAAGATATTAGACTATTTTATGATTGCAAATGGTAAAGAATGTGATTAAAGGCTCTTTTCCTATTTTAAAAGTTTTAGTTTTCGAGGGTAATAGCTACGTATGTTGAAAAAATGAAGATATTAGACTATTTTATGATTGCAAATGGTAAAGAATGTGATTAAAGGCTCTTTTCCTATGTCAAAAGTTTTAGTTTTCGAGGGTAATAGCTACGTATGTTGAAAAATGAAGAGATCAGACTGTTTTATGATTGCAAATGGTAAAGAATGTGATTAAAGGCTCTTTTCCTATGTCAAAAGTTTTAGTTTTCGAGGGTAATAGCTACGTATGTTGAAAAAATGAAGATATTAGACTATTTTATGATTGCACAAGGTAACGAATGTGATTAAAGGCTCTTTTCCTATGTCAAAAGTTTTAGTTTTCGAGGGTAATAGCTTTGTCTGTGGAAAAAATGAACATATTAGACAATTTTATGATTGCACATGGTAAAGAATGTGATTAAAGGCTCTTTTCCTATTTCAAAAGTTTTAGTTTTCGAGGGTAATAGCAACGTATGTTGAAAAAATGAAGATATTAGACTAGTTTATGATTGCAAATGATAAAGAATGTGATTAAAGGCTCTTTTCCTATGTCAAAAGTTTTAGTTTTCGAGGGTAATAGCTTTGTCTGTGGAAAAAATGAAGATATTAGACAATTTTATGATTGCACATGGTAAAGAATGTGATTAAAGGCTCTTTTCCTATTTCAAAAGTTTTAGTTTTCGAGGGTAATAGCTACGTATGTTGAAAAAAATGAAGATATTAGACTATTTTATGATTGCAAATGGTAAAGAATGTGATTAAAGGCTCTTTTCCTATGTCAAAAGTTTTAGTTTTCGAGGGTAATAGCTATGTCTGTAGAAAAAATGAAGATATTAGACTATTTTATGATTGCACATGGTAAAGAATGTGATTAAAGGCTCTTTTCCTATTTCAAAAAATTTAGTTTTCGAGGATAATAGCTACGTATGTTGAAAAAATGAAGATATTAGACTATTTTATGATTGCAAATGGTAAAGAATGTGATTAAAGGCTCTTTTCCTATGTCAAAAGTTTTAGTTTTCGAGGGTAATAGCTACGTATGTTGAAAAAATGAAGATATTAGACTATTTTATGATTGCAAATTGTAAAGAATGTGATTAAAGGCTCTTTTCCTATTTCAAAAGTTTTAGTTTTCGGGGGTAATAGCTTTGTCTGTGGAAAAAATGAAGATATTAGACAATTTTATGATTGCACATGGTAAAGAATGTGATTAAAGGCTCTTTTCTTATTTCAAAAGTTTTAGTTTTCGGGGGTAAGAGCTACGTATGTTGAAAAAATAAAGATATTAGACTATTTGATGATTGCGAATGGTAAAGAATGTGATTAAAGGCTCTTTTCCTATTTTAAAAGTTTTAGTTTTTGAGGGTAATAGCTACGTATGTTGAAAAAATGAAGATATTAGACTAGTTTATGATTGCAAATGGTAAAGAATGTGATTAAAGGCTCTTTTTCTATGTCAAAAGTTTTAGTTTTCGAGGGTAATAGCTTTGTCTGTGGAAAAAATGAAGATATTAGACAATTTTATGATTGCATATGGTAAAGAATGTGATTAAAGGCTCTTTTCCTATTTCAAAACTTTTAGTTTTCGAGGGTAATAGCTACGTATGTTGAAAAAATGAAGATATTAGACTATTTTATGATTGCAAATGGTAAAGAATGTGATTAAAGGCTCTTTTCCTATTTCAAAAGTTTTAGTTTTCGAGGGTAATAGCTACGTATGTTGAAAAAATGAAGATATTAGACTATTTTATGATTGCAAATGGTAAAGAATGTGATTAAAGGCTCTTTTCCTATGTCAAAAGTTTTAGTTTTCGAGGGTAATAGCTATGTCTGTAGAAAAAATGAAGATATTAGACTATTTTATGATTGCACATGGTAAAGAATGTGATTAAAGGCTCGCTCTTTTCCTATTTCAAAAGTTTTAGTTTTCGAGGATAATAGCTACGTATGTTGAAAAAATGAAGATATTAGACTATTTTATGATTGCAAATGGTAAAGAATGTGATTAAAGGCTCTTTTCCTATGTCAAAAGTTTTAGTTTTCGAGGGTAATAGTTACGTATGTTGAAAAAATGAAGATATTAGACTATTTTATGATAGCAAATGGT
>NW_027066958.1:0-16218 GCF_032884065.1 Artemia franciscana | reverse complement strand
AATTGGATTTTGAGAGAAAAATAATGGATTCAGGAAATTTTTTTGGGCGGGGGGGGGGGGCGCATAATAGGCTGCTTGGATAAACAAAGAAAGGTATTACCCAAAGAAATACCCTCATTTTAAAGGGAGCCTCAACAATTGTGAGTCGTGGTAGGCAATGGAAATGGTCGTAAATTTAATCTAAAATCGGGTGAGGGATAAAGTTCAAATAAATCTGTTGAAAGTAAGATGGTATAAAAATGTTGATACAAAAAATTAGTGACAAAGTTATTATGCAATAATACATATTCTCGTCCTGTCAGTCCCCGCTGTTACCTTGGCTATGACTCAGGCTCTTTGTCTCGTTATAGATAAAAAAAAACTATTTTTTTAGCTGAAAGTAAGGAGCGACATTAAAACTTAAAACGAACAGAAATTACTCCGTATATAAAATGGGTTGTCCCCTCCGCAATCCCTCGCTCTTTACGCTAAAGCTTTTAATTGTTTCAAAAAGTAGAATTGTGGCAAAGAGTCAAACTTTAGCGTAAAGAGCGTGGGACTGCGGAGGGGACAACCCATTTTATATACGGAGTAATTTCTGTTCGTTTTAAGTTTTAATGTCGCTCCTTACTTTCAGCTAAAAAAAATAGTTTTTTTTATTTAATTTTTGAACGTTTTTGAATTAATGCATGTTTGGTTTTGGCTCTCCGCACATAAATTATTAAAATGAAATTTGTATATTAATTCTTTTTTTTTGGCTAAATGGCTCTCTCTTAGTTTTGATCAGACGATTTTGAGAAATAAGGGGTGGAGAAGGAAGCCTAGTTGCCCTCCAATTTTTCGGTTGTTTAAAAAGGCAACTAGAACTTTTAATTTTTAACGAACGTTTTTATTAGTAAAAAATATACGTAACTTATAAATTAGCAACTTACGTAACGAACTTTCATAATCTTATTTTTTTATTATGTATACAAGGGGGTTTGTATCCTCGTTAATACCTCGATCTTTACACTAAATCTTAAGTTTTGTCCCAATTCTTTGAGAATGACCCCTGAATCAGAAAGGCCGTAGAATAAATAGTTGAAATTACTAAAAATACTTTAGCATAAAGAGCGAGGTATTTATCTCCTCCTAAATACCTCGCTCTTTATGCTAAATAATTTTTAGAACCCCTCATATGCGTAATAATCTCTGTTCGTTTTAAGTTTCAATGCTACTCCTTCCTTTCATTTGAAAAAACGTTTTCATGTTTATTTTTCATTGTTTTCTTATAGTAATGCTAGAAAATCATGCGCCCTTTTCCTTGAATTTTTCTTCCCCGTGACAGATTCCTCCAAGGAAAGATCCTCCAAAATAGCCCCCTCCCCTCAGCCCCACCTCCCAAACAAAATAAAATCCCCCTGAAAAAGTCTGTACACTTCCCAATAACTATTGCTATATGTAAACACTGGTCAAACTTTGTAACTTTCAGCCCCTCCCCCAGGGATTGTGGGGGAGTAAATCATCCCCAAATACATAGTTATTATGGTTTTTGACTATGTTGAACAAAATGGCTATCTCAAAATTTTGATCCGTTGACTTTGGTAAAAAATGAGCGTGGGAGGGGGCCTAGATGCCCTCCAATTTTTTTGGTCACTTAAAAAGGGCACTAGAACTTTTCATTTCCGTTATAATGAGCCCTCTTGAGACATTCTAGGACCACTTGGTCGATACGATGACCCCTGAAAAAAAAAACAAATAAACACGCACCCGTGATTTGTCTTCTGGCAAAAAATACAAAATTCCACATTTTTAAAGATAGGAGCTTCAAACTTGGACATTAGGGTTCTCTGATACGCTGAATCTGGTGGTGTGATTTTCGTTAGGATTCTATGACTTAGGGGGTGTTTCCCCCTATTTTCTTAAATAAGGCAAATTTTATCAGGCTCGTAACTTTTGATGGGTATGACTAAACTTGATGAAATTCATATATTTAAAATCAGCATTAAAATGCGATTCTTTTGGTGTAGCTATTGATATCAAAATTCAGTTTTTTTGAGTTTTGGTTACTATTGAGCCGGGTCGCTCCTTACTACAGTTCGCTACCACGAACTGTTTGATTAGACATTTTCATTTCTTGAAATTTGCTATTTAAAATTGAATTTTCCGAGAAAAAAATTGTGGATCCAGGATTTTCTTTGGAGGGGGGAGGGGGCGCATAATAGGTTGCTCGGATAAACTTGCAAACAAAGAAATACCTGCTAATTTAAAGGGAACCTCGGCAATTATGCGTCGTAGGTCGGTAGTGAAAATGGTCTAAAGTGCTAAAGACTTTGGCCTTTATTTTAATGTTTTAGGATAATGATGATAGAAGGTAATAAGCTTACCTAAGCTATGGATGTCAGGTGACTGATTTTTCTTCTAACGATAATTTCGACAGGACCTGTGCCTGTCATCATCAGGTTAATTCAAATTTCTTGCCGGAAAGTAAAATCACTAAATAAATAAAACTAAAAACACTGAACAACACTAATTATGAGCCGAACCTGGAGTTATTGTTGTGCCATGGCCCGAATTTTGGTAGAGGCGTTGATGGCTGCTGTCCTGGTGGATCTTAAAGAGGTTGTGCCTTTAGGAAAGGGGTGGAGTCTTTTGTGAGTTTTCAATTTATGGGTGATTGGTTCCCAAATTTCGCTAATATGAAACTCACCATTGTCTTTATTAATGGCTGGTTTATTTTTAGCAATTTCCAAAGCTTCTCTGATTTTCTGCTTTAAGAGTTGTGGGACAATAGCAATAAGTTGGGCTTGGTCAAACTTAATGGAGTGGGAAGGGTTTTCAAAGATATGATGGGCCAATGCAGAGAAATTATCTTCCTCCTTTAGCTTTGTCTTTTTAAGGCAGGCATCAATGGAATCAGCATGTTCTTTTAATCGGTGATGTAGAGGTCTCATGGTACGACCTATATAGGTATCACCACAACTGCAAGGAATCTCATATACCCCTGGTGGATCTGAAGTAATCTTATCCTTGCCTTTGTTCAAGAAGGAGGAAATAGTCCTTCCAGAGGGAAAAAACACCTTAAAGCCAAGTTTAGTGAGTTTGGAACTTAAAATGTCAGTAATGCCCTTGATATAAGGTAATGACAAAAAGGGTTTATCATCTTCAATCTTAGGAGCGAAATTCTTGGTAATTCCACTCATCTTTCTCCTGAAAATAACCTTGTCAATGACTTTTCGGGGGTATCCGTTACCTATCAGAACATCTCTTATATAATCAAGTTCAGCCTTCAGCTCAAAATCAGAGGAGCACACCAGAAATGCTCTATCAACCAACGAATAGACTACAGAATTTTTAACTATAGGGTGGTTATAGGAGTCATATCTCAGATATCTATCACTATGAGTTGGCTTTCTATACACACTCAAGTCCAACCTAGTTTCTCGTTTTGTAATGAGGACATCTAAGAAGGGTAAATTGCAGTTATTTTCAAGTTCAATGGTGAACTTAATATCTGGGTCCTGCTTGTTAAAAATATTGAGAAAGGATATTAATTCGTCTTGTGCCCCATTCCAAATTATTAAGCAATCGTCAACATATCTCATGTAGAGTTGGAGATACTTGAAGTCCTGTTTGAAGATATTAGTTTCAATATGTTGTAGAAACACCTCGCTAAGAACTGGTGCCAAGGCTGATCCCATTGGTATGCCCCAAATCTGTTTATAAGTTTGATGCCTGAAAGTAAAGTAAGCATTGCTGAGACATAAAGACGTGAGAGTAATGATTTCTGTGGAGTCCAAGCAAGTCAGTTCTCTCCAGGAACCATCCTTTTCTAAAGCTGATTGTAAACCTGGTATAAGACGCGGCAAGGGTATGCTGGTGAATAAAGATACAACATCAAAACTGCACATTGTGGTATTCTCCCCAATGTTGATGCTATTTAGCTTATCAACTACTTCTTTAGTATTTCTTATTGTGTGCTTGCTGCTGAGGGTTATGGATCTTAAAATACCAGCCAAATATCTTTCCAACTTCTGTGTGGCTGAACCTACTGTTGAGATAATAGGTCTAAGGGGTATATCTGGTTTGTGAATTTTCGGTACACCATAAAATCTAGGAATGACTGGTCTGACAGGAAGGAGTGTTCGGTAAAGTTTATCATTAATCCTATTGGTAAGGCTGAGATTATCCAGAGCTTTTTTGACATTATCATAAGCAACCTTTACAGCATTAACGTCAACTTTTTCATACACTTTATTGTCACTCAAGAGGTTTAATGATTTGCTGACATACTCAGTCTCATTAAGGATAACTATTGTATTGCCTTTATCAGCTTTGATAATTATGATATTGGTATCATTCTTAAGATCTGTGAGGACTTTCATTTCATCTTTTGTTAGATTCTCCTCAGCAAGTTTCTTTTTGGAAAAACCTTTCCGTAGGGTATTAGAAACCAAGCTTCTAATATCTTGTGGGTCAACATTGATTTTTGTCTTATTTAGAGTTATAACTGACTCTACATTGGATATGATTTGTTCTACTGGTATGTGTTTGGGGGGGATAGAAAATTTCCATCCTTTTGAAAGAATGTCTAATTTCTTTTGGTCAAAAGTTTGTTGACTTAAATTGATGACTGCTGGACCTGGAGATACTCTAGGAATGTATGTATCCCTAGAAGAAAACTTCTCAAACTTAAGCTTTTCCAGCTTATCTATATGTACTTTTCTGGTTATTGAAAAGACAAACTTAAAATCTTTGTCATGGATCTTGCCAACTTTGGTGAGGTCTTCTAGGCTAATTGTATCTATCTATCTATCTACCTATATAAAAACGAGTTGTGTGGATGCATGTTTGTTTGTTTGTAAAAACAGCGTCTGCATATGACGTCATTATTAGTACATACGGCTTTGTATATGCACAGACAATGGGAAAGCCAAGAATGTTGTTTATTCGCAATTTTTACGTAGTTTGAAACACATATATAAATCTATCTATATTCACAGGTGGGACACAGGGACACAACTACAATGGCGCATAACTAATATGGCGCGTAACGACTTACGCGCGCGGGGGGGCTTGGGGGGGCGCGAAGCGCCCCACCAACTAGGTGTTGGGGTGGCGCGAAGCGCCACCCCAACAGCTAGTATATATATATATATATATATATATATATATATATATATATATATATATATATATATATATATATATATATATATATATGTTCGTTTTAAATTATAATGTTGGTCCTTACATTCTTTTGAAAATTTATTTGTTCGTCCTCTTTCAAATTTATGTTTAAGTTACAAACACTAAAATTAAATTAATTACTCGGTCAATTCTAACATTAAAAAAAGATTTCAGTTGCTAGCTAGCTAAACAAATGAATTTCAGTAACCTTAAGGCTAATGGTCTTTTTTGTTCCCGCCCAATTTCTGAAACAGATTCTAAGAATCTTAATAACGCCACTGCTAGTATCTATTCGATAGCAAACTCGTTTATGAGACTTGACAAAAACATAAACAAGTGGGAGAAAAAAACAAAAGATGTTTGTTTAGCAAAAGCACGTTAGATTCTACGGAGATTAATTTAAATGAACAGGTTATGTAAAAGAAAATATACCCACTGCTGAGCTAAAAATAGTGCTTTCTTTTGCACATCAATTTAAAGGGTAATCCTATATTTTTTCGCTCAGAGATTTTGATTCGATGTGCATTGAATGCAAATGGTAGAACTTGTACGAAAAGTAGACAAATCTTTTATTTTCGAGATGGGTGTCTGTTTTGAAATGTAAAGCGTGAACTCTCCCAAACCTCAACCGAGACCGAGTCCGTTTGGAAATGAAAATTGTTTGGCTATTGGGAGAACCCTTGGGTATTGAGAATTGCAAGCAGTTAGCCAGGTGGGTGAAACACCCACCTGACTATTTTCTTTTAATCTTCAGTTCTCGAAGTCCACCAGTCCCCAAACTTAAACCTCGTCATGTTACTTCTGAATTCCTTTTTACAAATTGTGATGAAAATGAAATAAATGAAATAATTATGTGTATGAAATAACAATCCTGTGGAGTAGATGAAGTATCGTTAAAGCAACAAAAACAATTGTTATTTCTATTTTGACTCATCTGATTAATTTATCACTTGAAGAGGGAACTTTTCCAGAAAGACTTAAATTAGCCTGAGTGCTACCCCTTCACAAAGGGAAGTCAAAAAATGAACCGAGTAATTACCGATCCATTTCTATTTTACCTTTTTTTCGAAGATTTATGAGAAAGTAGTCCATGAAAGAATGTATGATTACCTCCAGGAGTAGAATCTTCTGTGCGATACCCAACTTGGCTTTCGCAAAGGACTTTCTACGGATATGCACCAGCTATCTGGAATTCAATCCCTTTGGAAATCCGGAACTCAAATAACCTTACTACCTTCAAGCGAGCAGTGAAGGGTCGTTCCAGAAATACTGTTTAGATTTGAATATCATGCGGTCCTCCTCTTTTCGATCTTTTCTTTTTTTTTCTTTTCTTTCTCTTCGTCACTCCCCTTTTTTCTCTTTTTTTTCTTTTTTGATAAATCCAGTTGATTCGTTGTTTCTGTTAGTTGATTGTTTAATTATTCTTTAGTTAAGTTTCTGCCCTAGTCAAGCACTTTTGTGCTTTCCTGGCAGATTATGTACATGGAATTATGGGTTTTTATTTAAATATATATCATTGAATTGAATTGAAGAATTCCTGCGAACAAAACTCTAGCACAGCTTGCATCAAACAATAAGTGCGTAATTGGTAATTTGATGTGTGTGTGTAGACTTGTTCCTGTGTTTGCGTACGTTTGTGTTTTTGTGCTCCTCAATCTCATCCTGCTAAATAACTAAGAAGACTAATCCGCCATTCCATCATAAATTTACTATGAAAAAGTAGCACATAAACAGAATTGATGGAAATAAAACTAATTTATTGGGAAGATAACAAGAGGAAAAGTTTGTGTAAAACGAAAAACTCAATGCATACCCGTACTAATGAACTTATTTTGGAAGAAATATAGCCTCTCAGGCGCATACGGGTTAAAGCACATAAAAAAGAATTTTTATTGAAATAGAAGAAAAGCGATAGCAGTAAAAAGTTTGGGATTTCCCAAAAGGAATTTAAAAACCCTTGTCCATCGTATCTGCCCCCATTAAAATACAACAACGAAAACAAACAGTCCGCACATGCAAAAGTAAACTACCCAAAGAAAAAGGATGAATGTTTGAGAGGTTTTTCACTCTCAGAAATCATATACCTCAGGTGGCTAGTACCAAGCATGGCAGAAGTGTGCCAAGCATAGCGGAACTGTGAGAACAGTACTAAGAGTGAATGATCTGTGCCAAGCATGTGCCATGACATAAGTATCCCAAGCATGGCAGATGTCTGCTAAGTCTGATACAAGATCGTGATTTCACAGCAATCTGGGAATGTACATTATACAATTAGGCTAGTGAGTTAAGTAATTGAAAATTAAAGAGCCATTTGAAACAGACGGACAGAAAATAAAATCCTTCAATGATCTAAATGTGAAACGGTCAAACATTACTGTCTATGCATAATTGACTGAAAATGAAGAGAAATAAAAATAAATAATTATACCAAACATAAAAGAAATGGGTACTGCTATATACAAATAATTAAATCCTAAACGATTAAAAATTAAAATGAGTGCTAAAGTTAAACCAAAAAGGACACAAATTACTGCCCATAGGAGTTCGACTAGAGTTCCGTTCTAACCGTAAACCAAAATAAAAAATTGTCGCTAAATAGAATCTGTAAACCTTAATTGTTGATGTTTCCTGTAATTAGTATATTAAACACTAAATAATTATACATTACACATTCAGTTCATTTTCAATATCTTTCCAGTCACCTTGATTTTTATAGTGGTTTTTTTTTGTCAGTATTTTGGAATTAATAAGATGAAAGCTATTTTCCTTGTAATAAGATTAGGGCATTAACGTTATTTTGTGTTAGGGCGAGATGCACAAGATTTCGGAAAGAAACTTAAAGACGCTTTAATTAAATACCAAAAATGAACGAATTGTACAGAAAACGTAATAATTGTAGGAAAAACTATAAAAATCACAAATACTAAGCCCAAGTAACATACAAGAAATTTATAAGAAAAAAACTAAAATTGTTTGTATTAAATGTATTTAATATACTTCAGACCAGATAAGAAACTTCATTATTTTTGGACATTGACGAAGAATGAGACAGAAATTTATGGAGGAAAAAATAATTTTCCTTGCCAATATTTTTTAACACATTTTTTTTTATCAAACACGAAGATTTATCTATTCCAAATCAGACCAAATTATTTCTTCAAAATCACTGTTTTCATGCATTGAGTTCCTGGTAAATTCACTGTTCTCCCCCGATCCCTTCTGTGCGTTTTTTTTCTTGCTGTTCACTTCAACTCGACTCAACCTTCTTTTTTTTCCTCTTTTTATTTCTTGAGACAAGCTTGAGTCCTTCGGTTGGTGGGCTGTTGTACATTTTACAGACACAGGTTCTCTGATTTCCATATTCCTTGCAACCCTTGAGTCTAAAATTTCAGGAAGTAAGGATTCATTCCAGAAGGCTTCAAGCTTCGGAAATATTTTTTCCCAGTAGTCTTTCGATCGGTGAACTGTAATTATTTCCCAATCCTCAATAGAGTTATAAACTATTAAGTGGCATACCATTTTATCCAGTATCTCGAGTTGGCCTTGTATCTGGGCGAAATACCTGTGATTTTTTTTTAGCTGAAGACCTTCACTGGATAATTCAAGAAAAAATGCTTTAACTAAATTTTTTGACTGGGCCACATCATAAATGGTTTTGAACTCTGGTATATTATGCACCGTTTTTATCTCTATAGGTGTGCCATTAGGGAGCAGCCCATCTACAGATGCAGCAAGATACTGATACTGTGGATGCACACTGAGTCCTATTTGATCTCCCTTTACGACTTTTAAGTTGAATTTGTTTTCATATGCTTCTAGTGCCACTACTTCTAAATCTAAGCCCTTTTTCATTAGGGCAGAGCAGAATCTAGGTCCCAAGTTTCGAATTTGCTTAACAATTGGGGCAACTCTGGTGCTGTTTTTTCTGGTTGCAATTCTGGGGAAGTAACTACTAGTTATTCTCTTAGATCTTTCTTCAACCCAAGTGTCATTTTTGGATTGGCCCTTGGTACTGTTGAACAAACAGCTTATACTGGCAAAATCCAATTTTAAATTCTCGTCAGTATATTTTTGTATGGCCAAATTCATTTCATCAGAAGTCATGTCTGGCTTATTGCAATTTGGTCCATAGTCACGATTACCAAAGTTATAGTTTCTATTTTTTAACTTAACAACGTGTTTTCCTCCAAGAGCACTATAATAACTGGTCAAATTACGTTTAGATATTACACGGAGTTTAGCCGTTTTATTACAATATTTTTTTGTTACGCTAGAAGGACTAAGCCCAAAAATATTTTTCCAAGCTAATTGATGCCATTTTGGACCTGAATTATAAGCAAGACTTGCTCCATGAACTCTTGCATGATATGAACCTCGTTTAGACCGGCTTATTTGCTTTCCTCCGATGAATTTAGCAACAACTGACATGTAGCTTTCAGCTAAGTTTGTAGTTGCGTCATTTCGAAGCTGCTCTGCTTTTCGACACACAATATCGACCTCTGTCATAACATCTTCAAACACGTGCAGGGGAAAATTATTCCACCGATCTTCTATTTTACTATTCACGGTCAATTCAGCAATCTTAGGACATCCAGAATCACATTTTGTGTGGTTTCCGAAAACATGGTACGGACCTCTTTTTAACAAGATTTTCAATTCTTCTGCTGTTCCATTATTTTCAGAATTTATTTTTATCGCACCCCTTAAATTTTTTGTCAGTTGCTGGATAATTCCTCGGGGAAGACATTTTGTGTACAAACCTTTTTTATTTTTGCACAAATTATATAGATGGGCTGTATAGTTTTTTGTGACGTGATTTGCACATTCATGTTTCCGTATGTTGGAACCGTAGGAAACACTTTGTTTTAGCTTATAAAAAACACTGGAATCACCGTCACCGATAAACTCTAAAAACTGTAATCCGTGCATCTCCTCACTGGAACGAAAGCCTTCAACTAGAATATCTGTTTCCATGCTCCTTGAATTTCCGTTATAATTCAGAAAGCAGAAATGATCTTTGGGAATTACTTTGCCGTTTGCAGAAGAAAAACATATATAACAGTATTTATTTTTTATGCCAACATATAACAGTTTTTTCGTAAATGCATCTATGATAACTGCAACACATCCTTTGGCCGAATAATCGTGTCCTTTGCTACGCTTATTCCAGCCTCCATCACATATCACTTTTGTCCAGTATGAGTCCTCCTTATACCTATCATCATGAATGGCTGATTTTAAGGCCTCTCGTCCATTTTCTAGCAAAATTTCCGATAAACTATTCATCCAAGCATTACCAAGCTGCCTTTCAATACGGGAATAAACTATTCGTGACATTGGTTTCACTCCAAGCACCCCGAAGAATTCACACAGTGTAGAATACCCTCCTCCACTACCCATGGCTCCCCAAACAGCCTTCGAATTCAAGCATCCTTTAAGATTTGATTTTTTTTTTCGGAAAAAGCAACCTGTGTCTGGTCCGTAAAACTTGAAAGATATTCTTTTACGCTTGTTGCTGGACATTCTGGTTCACCTTTAATCCTCTTTTCCCAGTTACACTTATTACACTTAACTTTCAGTTCAGTTTTCAGGCCTTTCTTTTCTAATTGCTTTATAATCAATTTTCCGTGATCGCAACTGATTTTGTTTCTGAATGCTGAAATTACTTCAGCAAGGAAATACCTTAGATTCACAATGCAGTTTCCATCTGGAATTCCGGATAAGTCTATCTCAGTATTCGTATCGGGGCAATCAACACCGTAAGAACCACTACCGTTTCCCAATTTATTTGAATCGTCTATGAGAGGATTTGCTGAAAATTCTTCTGAAATTTTCGATCCATTTGACAAATTATCTTTATCTTGTTCTCCAAGCAGCACCTTTCTAAAAAAAATGAAAAGAACCATAGAAAAACAAAACAGCGACCCGGCTCAATAGTAAACGAAAGTCTAAAAAACGAAATTTTGATACTAATAAATACGTCAAAAGAATCGGATTTTAATTAAATTTAGTCCTACCCATCAAAAGATAAGAGCCTGAGAAAATTTGTCTTATTTTGGAAAAAAGGGGGAAACACGCCCTAAAAGTCATAGAATTGTTTTGCCAGAAGACTGATCAAGGGTGCGTGTTTATTTGTTTTTTGTTTTCTTTTTCCCAGGGGTGATTGTATCGACCCATTGGTCCTAGGGTGTCGCAAGAGGGCTCATTTTAATGAAAATGAAAAGTTCCAGTGCCCTTTTTAAGCGACCAAAAATTGGAGGGCACCTAGGCCCCCTCCCACTTTCATTTTTTTTCTCAAAGTCAACAGATCAAAATTTTGAGATAGCTATTTTCTTAAGCATAGTCAAAAAACATAATAAGATGTCTTTGGGGACGACTTACTCCCCCATAGTTCCCGGGGGAGGGGCTACAAGTTATAAACTTTGATCAGTGTTTACCTTGACCTGATGCCCACTTAATTGGACAATCTGTCTTGGCTTTTTCTACAATTGGCCATGACTTGACTTTTCCCACAACTATTCCTTTTAATTAAAAGTCAACGGTTGAGGGGTTTTGGCTGAGGGGGGGGGGGGGGGGGGTAGAGGGGAGGGAGCTACGTTGAAGGATCTTTACTTAGAGGAATTTGTCACGGGGGAAAAGAAATTCAATGAAGGGGCATAGGATTTTCTAGCATTATTAAAAAAAACACTGAAAAAATAATAATGAAGAAGTTTTTCAACTGAAAGTAAGGAGCAGCATTAAAACATAAAACGAACAGAAATTATTACGCATATGAGGGGTTCATCTCCTCCTAAATACCTCGCTCTTTCCGTTAAAGTAATTTCAACTATATATTCTACGGACTTGGTGATTCTAGGGTCATTCTTAAAGAACCGGGAGAAAATTTAAGCTTTAGTGTAAAGAGCGAGGTATTGACGAAAGGGCAAACCCCCTCATATATGTAATACAAATATACAAAGTTCTAGGTGCTTTTATAAGTTACCAAAAATTGGAGGGCAACTAGACCTCCTCCCCCACCCCATTTTCTTCAAAATCGTCAGAACGAAAATATGAGAAAGCCATTTAGACAAAAAAAGATATGCAAATTTCGTTGTGCGGTTAGCCAAATCAAAACATGCATTAATTTAAAAACGTTCAGAAATTACATAAAAAAAACAGTTTTTTTTAACTTCAAGTAAGGAGCGTCATTAAAACTTAAAACGAACAGAAATTATTCCGTATATGAAAGGGGTAGTCCCCTCCTCAACGCCTCGCTCTTTACGCTAAAGTTTCTTATTGTTTTAAAAAGTATAGTTGTGAGAAAGAGTCAAACTTTAGCGTAGAGAGCGGGACATTGAGGGACTACCCCCTTTCATAAACGGAATAATTTTTGTTCGTTTTAATGTCGCTCCTTACATGCAGTTAAAAAAAACTTGTTTTTTTTTATTTAATGGACAAGAGGGAATGAAACTTGTATATGTAATTTTTACTTACCGGTATTTTAAATTCAGCCACCTTTTGTTGATAATTTTCTTCCTCATATCTCAAATGTCTTATTGACTTCAGTTGACAAGTCAACTAATCAGAGACACAATGCCTTGGAGGCGTAATGCCTAAAATTGGATAAGAATCCCGCCTTTTTTTCTATTGGCTGATGAACAACGCTATTAAGCCGGAAACAGGGGTAAAATAAGTAAAAAGTAAGCACATTTTGAAATTGTATTTTTCTGATTTTGCTTTCAAACTATTTATGATAGACATCAGAAATTTTCTGTAATGGTTGTAGATTATAAAATCTACATATGATCCAAAATTCTACCCTCTGGAGCCAACTTCATACCTTCTAGCAAGAAAAATGTTGAAAATTAAAAATAATTTTTTGCACCGTTAAAAATAAAAATATAAAAATTCTGCAACCAACATTTTTTTTTAAATACTGGCAGGATGAACTAAAAAAAAAATCTACTGTCATTTCCCATCCACTAAATTTTTATTCACCAAACTAAAATAACTTGATTTCTTTTTTTTGCACAATAGGTAAAGCATATACAGAAAAAGTGAAACCAACATTTTTTTCCTTTTTAACTCGAGAGTCATCAAAAAAAAAATCAGTTCAAAATCACCAAAATCGCAGAAGTTATTCATGATTTTCTATCATAGGAGAAATAGCATTGGACACAAATTAAGACCATTAGCCTTAAAGGAAATGACAACAAGCTACTGTTGTCTTTTCAAGTGTCATTATTTGTTTCCTTGTTGGGTTTAAAATATTCTATACCATATCACCCACGAGACGGCTAATCATCTGATTGCCAACACTTAGTTGCAAAGAAAATGAGTGTATGTCTGCATGATGCCCTTACTGTTGCAATAAAAGTAGTTAACCAAAGTAAATCAAATTCTCTCCGAGACCACCTTTTTCTTAGATTCTGTAAGCAAAATGGAGAAAAGTTTGGGCGGATTGTATCAAACAGTTCGTGGTAACGAACTGTAGTAAGGAGCGACCCGGCTCAATAGTAAACGAAACTCTAAAAAATGGAATTTTGATGCTAAAAGATATATAAAAAAATCAGATTTTTATGCTGATTTTAAATATATAAGTTTCATCAAATTTAGTCTTTGTCATCAAAAGTTACGAGCCTGAGAAAATTTGCCTGATTTTGGGAAACAGGGGAAAACATCCCCTAAAAATCATAGGATCTTAACGAAAATCACACCATCGCATTCAGCGTATCAGAGAACCCTATAGAAAAAATTTCAAGGTCCAACCTACAAACATGTGGGATTTCGTGTTTTTTGCCTGAAGACTAATCACGGGTGCGTGTTTATTTGTTTTTTGTTTTTGTTTTTTCCCAGAGGTCATCGTATCGACCAAGTGGTCCTAGAGTGTTGCAAGGGGGCTCATTCTAACGGAAATGGAAAGTTCTAGCGCCTTTTTTAAGTGACCAATAAAATTGGAGGGCACCTAGGCCCCTCCCACGCTCATTTTTCCCCAAAGTCAACGGATCAAAATTTTGAGATAGCCATTTTGTTCCGCATAGTCGAAAAATATAATAACTATGTCTTTGGGGTTGACTTACCCCCCCCCCCACAGTCCCTGGGGGAGGGGCTGCAAGTTACACACTTTGACCAATGTTTACATACAGTAATGTATGTGAGATCCAACGTTTTATGCTTAAAAAGTTTTATGGTCAGGGGATGTGGGATACGTGGAAGGATGTTTCTATGGATGAATTTATCACAGGGAAGAGCATTTCCATGAAGAGGTGCTGGATTTTACAGCATTATTTGAAAAAAGCATTTTTGGTTACTTTTTAAGTAACAAAAAAAAATCGGAGGGAATCTAGGCTACCTCCCCCGCCCTTTTTTGATCAAAATCATCTGATCAAAAGTTTGAAAAAACAAATTAGCCACAAAAACAAGAGCTAAGAGCTCATATGGCACTTGTGACGAGGCAAGAAGAGCTAAGAGCCAAGAGCTCATATGGTATGAGCTCTAAAAAATTCTAAGAATCAATAGATTGATTTAAAAAGAAAGTCAGAGGCTTAATGCCGGTCAGGATTTAAAATAAGAGCGCTGAATCCCGATGTCCTTCTAAATATCAAAATTCATTAAGATCCGATCACCCACTCATAAGTTATAAATACTTCATTTTTTCTAATTTTTCCTCTCCCTTTAGCCCCCAGATGGTCGAACTTGGGAAAACGACTTTATCAAGTTAATTTGTGCAGCTCTCTGACACGCCTACCAATTTTCATCGTCCTAGCACGTCCAGAAGCACCAAACTCGCCAAATCACTGAAGCCCTCCCCCCAACTCCCCCAAAGAAATCAAATCCAGCACGGTTACGTCAATCACGTATCAAGGACATTTGCTTATTCTATGCACCAAGCTTTATCCCGATTCCTCCACTCCAAGCGTTTTCCAAGATTTCCCCTCCAAATCCCCCAATGTCAACACATCTTGTCGGGATTTGAAGTAAGAGCTCTGAGACATGAATTCCTTCTAAATATCAAATTTCATTAAGATTCGATTACCCGTTCTTAAGTTAAAAATACCTCAAATTTTCTAATTTTTCCAAATTAACACCCCCCCAGCTCCTCCAAGGAGAACGGATCCGTTCCAATTATGTCGATTACGTATCTAGAACTTATGCTTACTCTTCCCATCAAGTTTCATCCCGATCTCTCCACTCTAAGCGTTTTCCAATATTTCTGTTTCCCTCCTCCAACCCCCTATGTCCCTGGATCCAATTCGAGTCGAAAATGGAGCATCTGAGACATACGATCCTTCTATATATATCGAGTTTCATTAAGATCCGATTACCTATTCGTAAGATAAAAATACCCCAATTTTAACGTTTTCCAAAAATTCCAGATTCCCCCTCCAACTCCCCCCAATGTCACTGGATCTGGTCGGAATTTAAATTTAGAGTTTTAAAGCACAAGATCCTTCTAAATATCGAATTTCATTAAGATCTGGTGACCCGTTCGTAAGTTACCAATACATCATTTTTTTTTAATTACTCCCCCCCCTCCCAACTCCACCAAAGAGAGCAGATCCGGTCCGGTTATATCAGTCACGTATCTTAGACAGGTTTTTATTCTTCCCATCCAGTTTCATCCTGATCTCTCCTCTCTAAGTATTTACTAAGATCTCCGGTCCCCCCCCCGCCCAATGACGCTGGATCCCGTTGAGATTTAAAATAACAGATCTAAGTTATGAGGTCCTTCTAAATATGAAGTTTCATGAAGATCCGATCACTCCTTCGTAAGTTAAAATACGTCATTTTCTCTAATTTTTTAGAATTACCCCCCCCCCAATAGAGTGGATCTGTTTTCCAAATTATTTCAATCACATATCCAAGACTTCTGCTTGTTTATCCCACCAAGTTTCATCCCGATCCCTCCAATATAAACGTTTTCCATGATTTTAGTAAGCAAATTCTGTAAATTCTGTAAGCAAAATGGAGAAAAGTTTGGGCGGATTGTATCAAACAGTTCGTGGTAACGAACTGTAGTAAGGAGCGACCCGGCTCAATAGTAAACGAAACTCTAAAAAATGGAATTTTGATGCTTAAAGATATATAAAA